>NC_088222.1:21305690-21378190 GCF_036934945.1 Oncorhynchus masou masou
CACACACATACACACCCTGCCACACACACACATACACACACCCTGCCACACGCACACATTCACACACCCTGCCACACACACATACACACACTCTGCCACACACACACATACACACATACACACACCCTGCCACACACACACACCCTGCAACACACACACATTCACACACCCTGCCACACACACACATACACACACTCTGCCACACACACACATACACACACCCTGCCACACACACACATACACACACCCTGCCACACACACACGCACCCGGCCACACACACGCATACACACACCCTGCCACACACACACACACCCGGCCACACACACATACACACACCCTGCCACACACACATACACACACTCTGCCACACACACACATACACACACCCTGCCACACACGCACACACACCCTGCCACACGCACACATTTACACACCCTGCCACACACACATACACACACTCTGCCACACACACACATACACACACCCTGCCACACACACACATACACACACCCTGCCACACACACATACACACACTCTGCAACACACACACATACACACACCCTGCCACACACACGCATACACACCCTGTCACACACACATACACACACTCTGCAACACACACACATACACACACACACTGCCACACACGCATACACACACTCTGCAACACACACACATACACACACTCTGCCACACACACACACATACACACACTGTGCCACACACACACACATACACACACCCTGCCACACACACACACACCCGGCCACACACACGCATACACACCTTGCCACACACACATACACACACCCTGCCACACACACATACACACACCCTGCCACACACACACACACATGCCACACATACACACACACACACCCTGCCACACCCTGCCACACACACACACTGCCACACACCCTGCCACACACACATTCACACACCCTGCCACACACACACATTCACACACCCTTCCACACGCACACATTCACACACCCTGCCACACACACACATACACACACACTGCCACACACACATACACACACACTGCCACACACACATACACACCCTGCCACACACACATACACACACACTGCCACACACGCATACACACCCTGCCACACACCCTGCCACACACACACGTGACTATAACAGCCATTATCACCTCAGACCGTGTGCAGTGGAGATGAAGGTGACAAAAGGAGCACTAACCTTTCTGCGGATGAATGTTTATGTTGCCTTATGTAAGGAAGCATGTTGTTTTACTTCACACACACCACACACACACATCCACTGTTTGTTTGCTGTTGTATTTGTGCTGTTGCCAGTGTCGTCTGTCTGTGTCTTACATTGTTGTTTTGTTATCCCAGCCCTCGTCTCAACAGGAGGCCTTTTTCCTCTTGCTCGGCCGTTATTTTAAATAAAAGTTCAATTCAAATTAGACATAAATTAAAGGGTTTGTCATCTGTAGCATTTATACTTTTTCCACTGAATTTGTGAATTTGCCATGGATTTGAATTGAGTCCCCACTTTTCCATGGAAAATTCTAGAAAATATGTTTATGATCATAATCAGAATGTTCAGATACGCCACCATTTGAAGTCGTGTATTACTTTAGAAAAAACATTCCAGCTTATCGAAGCCCAAGTAATTGGTGGATAATCTGACTTCTCTCAGTGGGAGAAACCAAACTGACCAGGGGGGGTCGTCTCTACATATGGCCTTCTCCTGAAGCACTGAAGCCTAAAACGACAAACCTCCAGCCACCCTGCAGAGCCCAAACCCAGACACCTGTGATTAGCAGAACACAAAGAGCTCGCAGAGCCACTGGCAGCAGCAGGTCCAAACGTCTTGTTCATTTATTCCCCCCCTTATTTCATGAATCATTGATTTGCCAGGCTCAATGTGAGCTGATCTGAAGTGACGTTGTTTTGGTGTAGGGGACCGGCTGAGTGCTGGGGAGGGCTATTGGGGTTAAGTGCCCTGGTGTCTGCTTCTCAGGGGGGTTGGCCCGGGATGGAGGGATGGAAGGAGAGGTGGAGAGGAGGATATAGAGATTGTCAGGGGGGTTGGCCCGGGATGGAGGGATGGAAGGAGAGGTGGAGAGGAGGATATAGAGATTGTCAGGGGGTTGGCCCGGGATGGAGGGATGGAAGGAGAGGTGGAGAGGAGGATATAGAGATTGTCAGGGGGGTTGGCCCGGGATGGAGGGATGAAAGGAGAGGTGGAGAGGAGGATATAGAGATTGTCAGGGGGGTTGGCCCCGGGATGGAGGGATGGAAGGAGAGGTCGAGAGGAGGATATAGAGATTGTCAGGGGAGTTGGCCCGGGATGGAGGGATGGAAGGAGAGGTGGACAGGAGGATATAGAGATTGTCAGGGGGGTTGGCCCGGGATGGAGGGATGGAAGGAGAGGTGGAGAGGAGGATATAGAGATTGTCAGGGGGGTTGGCCCAGGATGGAGGGATGGAAGGAGAGGTGGAGAGGAGGATATAGAGATTGTCAGGGGGGTTGGCCCGGGATGGAGGGATGGAAGGAGAGGTGGACAGGAGGATATAGAGATTGTCAGGGGGGTTGGCCCGGGATGGAGGGATGGAAGGAGAGGTGGAGAGGAGGATATAGAGATTGTCAGGGGGTTGGCCCGGGATGGAGGGATGGAAGGAGAGGTGGAGAGGAGGATATAGAGATTGTCAGGGGAGTTGGCCTGGGATGGAGGGATGGAAGGAGAGGTGGAGAGGAGGATATAGAGATTGTCAGGGGGGTTGGCCCAGGATGGCGGGATGGAAGGAGAGGTGGAGAGGAGGATATAGAGATTGTCAGGGGGGTTGGCCCGGGATGGAGGGATGGAAGGAGAGGTGGAGAGGAGGATATAGAGATTGTCAGGGGGTTGGCCCGGGATGGAAGGATGGAAGGAGAGGTGGAGAGGAGGATATAGAGATTGTCAGGGGGTTGGCCCCGGGATGGATGGGGAGAGGTGGAGAGGAGGATATAGAGATTGTCAGGGGGTTGGCCCGGGATGGAGGGAGAGGTGGTGGAGGAGGATATAGAGATTGTCAGGGGGGTTGGCCCGGGATGGAGGGATGGAAGGAGAGGTGGACAGGAGGATATAGAGATTGTCAGGGGGTTGGCCCAGGATGGAGGGATGGAAGGAGAGGTGGAGAGGAGGATATAGAGATTGTCAGGGGGTTGGCCCTGGGATGGAGGGATGGAAGGAGAGGTGGAGAGGAGGATATAGAGATTGTCAGGGGGTTGGCCCGGGATGGAGGGATGGAAGGAGAGGTGGAGAGGAGGATATAGAGATTGTCAGGGGGTTGGCCCGGGATGGAGGGATGGAAGGAGAGGTGGAGAGGAGGATATAGAGATTGTCAGGGGGTTGGCCCGGGATGGAGGGATGGAAGGAGAGGTGGAGAGGAGGATATAGAGATTGTCAGGGGGTTGGCCCGGGATGGAGGGATGGAAGGAGAGGTGGAGAGGAGGATATAGAGATTGTCAGGGGGGTTGGCCCGGGATGGAGGGATGGAAGGAGAGGTGGAGAGGAGGATATAGAGATTGTCAGGGGGGTTGGCCCGGGATGGAGGGATGGAAGGAGAGGTGGAGAGGAGGATATAGAGATTGTCAGGGGGGTTGGCCCAGGATGGCGGGATGGAAGGAGAGGTGGAGAGGAGGATATAGAGATTGTCAGGGGAGTTGGCCCAGGATGGAGTGATGGAAGGAGAGGTGGAGAGGAGGATATAGAGATTGTCAGGGGGTTGGCCCCGGGATGGAGGGATGGAAGGAGAGGTGGAGAGGAGGATATAGAGATTGTCAGGGGGGTTGGCCCGGGATGGAGGGATGAAAGGAGAGGTGGAGAGGAGGATATAGAGATTGTCAGGGGAGTTGGCCCGGGATGGAGGGATGGAAGGAGAGGTGGAGAAAGAGGATATAGAGATTGTCAGGGGAGTTGGCCCTGGGATGGAGGGATGGAAGGAGAGGTAGAGAGGAGGATATAGAGATTGTCAGGGGGGTTGGCCTGGGATGGAGGGATGGAAGGAGAGGTGGAGAGGAGGATATAGAGATTGTCAGGGGGTTGGTGACCTTGGGATGGTGGGATGGAACCAAGCCCAGGTGGAGACCCTAATAAGGATATCAAAATTGAACAAAATAGGGGGTTCTCTTCCACGGGATTAACAATAGCAAAATCCATAATTGTATTGGATTTATGGCAGTTTAATTTAATAAATTGGAATGGGGGTAATGCCCGGGATTAAGGGATGGAAACATTAATCTTGGTCATTAAAGAGGAGGATATAGAGATTGTCAGTGGGGGTTGGGGAGGATGGAGGGATGGAAGAGAGGAGAAGAGGGGATAAAGAGATTGTCTGGGGAGTTGGCTTCTCGGGATGGAGGGATGGAAGGAGAGCAGATGGAGAGGAGCTGAAATCAAGATTGTCAGGGGAGTTGGCCTCAGGGATGGAGGGATGAAAGGAGAGGTGGAGAGGAGGATATAGGAGATTGTCATGGGGAGTTGGCCCTGGGGGATGGAGGGATGGAAGGTGAGGGGAGAGGAGGATATAGAGATTGTCAGGGGGGTTGGCCCAGGATGGAGGGATGGAAGGAGAGGTGGAGAGGAGGATATAGAGATTGTCAGGGGAGTTGGCCCGGGATGGAGGGATGGAAGGAGAGGTGGAGAGGAGGATATAGAGATTGTCAGGGGGTTCTCCCCGGGATGGAGGGATGGAAGGAGAGGTGGAGAGGAGGATATAGAGATTGTCAGGGGGGTTGGCCCGGGATGGAGGGATGGAAGGAGAGGTGGAGAGGAGGATATAGAGATTGTCCCGAAGGAAAAAGTCCACAGCTGGGAGACAGTTTGGTCTCCATGTCACATTCGTGCAGTGTACTCTCTCTCTCTCTCTCTCACCTCACACACACACCACACACACACACTGTCCTTTTTCCCACTCCTTTTCTCATCACTCCCTCTACCTCAACACATCTCACTTTACCTTACACACACACACACACACACACTCACTCCCACTACCTCAACACACTCACACACATTGAGGTTTGGTCACTGTGACCTTGTGGCTGTGTGCTCTACCTCAACACCACCAAGCCCTTTACCTGAACAGACCCTAATTCCATATCAAAACTCACAATGAACAAAATAACACTCTTCTCTTCCACGTTCCCTCTCCTTTTCATTAACAATAGCAAAATCCACCTCTTTAATTGTATTCTTCCTTTATGGTTCCCTCTCCTTTTTAATTTAATAAAGTGGAATGGGACTTATTCTCTCTCTTCCTCTTGTTCCCTCTCCCTCATTAACATAATTTTACCTTAACATTAATCTTGGTCATTCCTTTTGTGATCAATCCCTCAAGACATCTCAAGCTTTAAAAGAGGGGAAGATGAATAGATTCCCTCTCCTTTTCTCAGGGGCACTCTACCTCAACACATCTAATTCTTTACCTTAGTCTCTCTTCCTCTTCAGAGTCTAGCTTCTCCATGCCCAATAGGGAATAGAGCCGTCTAGAGCAGATAGTAGATAGCTGAAATCAAAACTTGAGGCGTTTTAGACACCCAGTCTCCCTGTCTCAGTACCTCAGTATTGATAGTGTGTCTGCTAGCTGATAGAGGGATAGAGCCCAGTGCTGCACATGCAAATAACTCATTAGGAGGAGTGTGAGAATGGGAGAATAGGAGCAGGCCTGGGCTGTGATTGACAGGGACAGCAAGGGTGCTTTACCTTATGGATCTTCATGCTCCTTTTGCACTCCGTCTCTCAACACTCTCTCTGTTTCATCTTCCTCTCTCCTCTCCTTTTCTCATCCCTCCCTCTACCTCAACACCACTCACCTCTTTACCTTATTCTCTCTCTTCCTCTTCACCGTTCCCTCTCCTTTTCTCATCCCTCCCTCTACCTCAACACATCTCTCTTTACCTCTCTCTTCCTCTTCATTCTCCTTTGCTCCCCTCCCTTCATCAAGCCACTCTTTAGAGGCTTGGAGACTTGAGATCCTTTTCTCATCAGTGGTTACCTCAACACATCTCAATTCTTTACCTTATTCTCTCTCTTCTCTTCACTGTTCCCTCTCCTTTTCTCATCTCTCTCTCTACCTCAACACCACTTCTCTTTACCTTATTCTCTCTCTTCCTCTTCTCGTTCTCTCTCTAATGTATTTCCCTCCCTTCTCACTTTCAACTGTCCTTTTTCCCTCTCCTTTTCTCATCCCTCCCTCTACCTCAACACCACTCACCTCTTTACCTTATTCTCTCTCTTCCTCTTCACCGTTCCCTCTCCTTTTCTCATCCCTCCCTCTACCTCAACACCACTCACCTCTTTACCTTATTCTCTCTCTTCCTCTTCACCGTTCCCTCTCCTTTTCTCATCCCTCCCTCTACCTCAACACATCTCAATTCTTTACCTTATTCTCTCTCTTCCTCTTTCTTACCTCTTCCTCTTCTCCTTTTCTCATCCCTCCCTCTACCTCAACACATCTCAATTCTTTACCTTATTCTCTCTCTTCCTCTTCACCGTTCCCTCTCCTTTTCTCATCCCTCCCTCTACCTCAACACATCTCAATTCTTTACCTTATTCTCTCTCTTCCTCTTCACCGTTCCCTCTCCTTTTCTCATCCCTCCCTCTACCTCAACACATCTCAATTCTTTACCTTATTCTCTCTCTTCCTCTTCACCGTTCCCTCTCCTTTTCTCATCCCTCCCTCTACCTCAACACATCTCAATTCTTTACCTTATTCTCTCTCTTCCTCTTCACCGTTCCCTCTCCTTTTCTCATCCCTCCCTCTACCTCAACACCACTCACTTCTTTACCTTATTCTTCCTCTTCACCGTTCCCTCTCCTTTTCTCATCCCTCCCTCTACCTCAACACCACTCACTTCTTTACCTTATTCTCTCTCTTCCTCTTCACCGTTCCCTCTCCTTTTCTCATCCCTCCCTCTACCTCAACACATCTCACCTCTTTACCTTATTCTCTCTCTTCCTCTTCACCGTTCCCTCTCTCTTTGCCATCCATTCCTGCACTCCTTCTGTCTCCACCAAACAGTGTCCTCACCAGCTCAGTATTACAGTGAAGCCATTTTATGCCCGTTTAAGCTTGATATTATATCATATGTGGGCATTGTCCTGGGATTGGAGATACAGTATGTTAGCTACGTTGTGTAGGACCAATGTACCCAGGTAGGGCTGGATACAGTAGAAGTATTGATGAGCGTGCACTACACTCTTGGAAAAAAAGGTCCTATCTAGAACCTAAAAGGGTTCTTCAGCTGTCCCCATAAGATAAGCCTTTGAATAACCCTTTTTGGTTCTAGATAGAACCGTTTTGGTACCAGATTGAACTCTTTTGGGTTCCATGTAGAAACCTTTCCACAGAGGGTTCTACATGGAACCCAAAAGGGTTCTGCTATGGGGATAGCGGCAGAACCCATTTGGAACAATATTTTCTGTAAAAGTAGAAGAGTCCATGAGTTATTGCACTTCACTTCAAAAGGCCTGAGAAATAATGTGGTCTGCTGTAAGTTAGAGCTGATAAGAGTATTTATTGAGGTGAGTGATAGAGCGCTTTAGATGAAGAGGCTAGCTGCAGATCCATTTTTACTTCTTTTATGATCAATAAGATGCTCTCCAGGATGAGAAAGCATTGCCATTGGTGATTTATTGATTGGGGTAATCGTTAATGCACACTGATGAGAAGGACTGATGCATGAGGAAGGCTGTAATCACTCAGTCAGCTAGTCAGTCAAACAGTTAGTCAGTCAGCTAGTCAGTTAGTCAGTCAGCTTGTTAGTCAGTCAGCTAGTCAGTCAAACAGTTAGTCAGTCAGCTAGTCAGTTAGTCAGTCAGCTAATTAGTCAGTCAGTCAGTCAGTCAGCTAGTCAGTCAAACAGTTAGTCAGTCAGCTAGTCAGTTAGTCAGTCAGCTTGTTAGTCAGTCAGTCAGTCAGTAAGCTAGTCAGTCAGTTACTAGTTATTCAGTCAGTCAGCTAATCAGAAAGTCAGATAGTTAGTCAGTCAACTCGTCAGCTAGTCAGTCAGACAGTTTATCCTAGTCAGTCAGTCAGTCATTCAGCTAGTCAGTCAGCTGCTCAGTCATTCAGACAGTTTATCAGCTAGTCAGTCAGTCAGCTAGTCATTCAACCAGCCAGTCAGTCAGTCTTTTTCCCCGCAAAGACCTGGCCAACCAGGAGACCTGACTGGTGATCCACACTAATTAACTAGATGAAACAAACTGAGGGTAGGAAGGAGAAAAGCTTTCAGAGACCCCTTTAAAAAGCAATTACCAGGAAACGGGGAGGAGAATCAGGGGACATAAGGCTGGTGGAGGGTTACTGATGGACTGGAACCTGAGTCCTTTGTGTGTGTGTGTGTGTGTGTGTGTGTGTGTGTGTGTGTGTGTGTCTGTGTGTCTGTGTCTGTGTCTGTGTCTGTGTCTGTGTCTGTGTCGTGTGTGTGTGTGTGTGTGTGTGTGTGTGTGTGTGTGTGTGTGTGTGTGTGTGTGTGTGTGTGTGTGTGTGTGTGTGTGTGTGTGTGTGTTAGAGGGGCTCTAACTGAAGGCCAGGGGGAGATTATGAGCTGTTTGTGTGGTGGAGGCCTGTCAGAGTCAAGGAGCTTTCTGAGCAATCCCAGTCTTTGCAAACTTGACCTCTAACCTCCAGTACATAAAATCCCATTCTCAGAGAGCATTAACCAGGACTCTGTAGAACAACGTGGTCTCAGAGCGTTTCGTATTATTCTATACATAAACCAAAAAAATACAATTTAGTATCATATGTAACGTTTCATATCCATTTGTGGATGTGCATCATCCATTTCGTATGATATGTTACGAATTACAATTCATATGACATTTACCGTATTGCAATTTATACAATATATTACGAATTTGCAAAACGTATAGACAGAAGACAGACAGAAAAAGCAGTGTGGGAGATAGTTCAGAAAACATTTTTGACAGCTTCTTATTTCTATCAGTATAACTTACTTAGCTGAGTCCCTTGCATGAATCAATCTTTCAGTTCGTGCACCAAACACCGGACCAGTGTCTATGTGCAGACTGTACATACTGTGTACAGTACTAATACGCCTCAATGTGACAGTACACAGTAAGTGATTACATTTTCAGTGTATGATGTTGTGTAGATGTTGTGTACAAGATGCCCTCATTCTAAACCTGTCATACAAATGGTGGTAAACCTCACTAAGACTTCTCACTACACACCTCCATCAAAAACAAACTGAGCAGAACTTCCTCTTCTCACTCCTTCTCTCCTTCTCTTGGTGAGCGTGTGTATGTGTGTGTGTGTGTGTGTTTGTGTGTGTGTGTGTGTGTGTGTGTGTGTGTGTGTGTGTGTGTGTGTGTGTGTGTGTGTGTGTGTGTGTGTGTGTGTGTGTGTGTCGGTGTGTGTGTACTAATAGAGCTGTGACAGGCTGTGAATTGAGGTTTCCTGGCAGAAGGGTAGTGTGTGTTTGAAAGCAGTGAGACACTACGCCTCGCGTCAGGCCCCAGCCTCTTCAAAGGGTAGCGGTCCCGCATGGTGAAGGGAAATGTGTGTGTGTGTGTGTGTGTGCGCGCTGTGCTGTGCTGTGAGTTAATAATAGAAGTGTTCATGTTCAGTAGAAGCAGCTAGCGCTTCCACAGGACTTCATTCAGTAATAAGAAAGCTCCTGGCTGCTCAAGTGCTCAACACACAAGCAGATACACACACACAGGCAGACACACACAGGCAGACACACACAGGCAGACACACACACACACACACACACACACACACACACACACACACACACACACACACACACACACACACACACACACACACACACACACACACACACACACACACACACACACACACACGTGATGGCCTGTGATGTACTGTATGGTCTTCATATCTTCTCAGTTCCAGTAATATGGACAGAGAATAAAGGAAATGAAGGCAGGGGAAATGTATCTCAGATGATGTTGTTGTTTCTGCCTTTTGAGCTCTGAATTAACACAGTTATTAAAGCGCTGGGTTGAAACCTTCTCTTAATACCAGGCAGAATTTCTGAGCGGGTGTGTGCGTTAAGTATGTGGTGTAAACTCAAATTGAAATGAAAGCTGTAGATTATTGAAATAAATATTTAGCTCTGGCTGGAACTCTTCATCACCATCACAGATTTACTGGGCCGGGCTATAAAGGATAGACAGCTGCAGGCTGGGACACATAAAATATGTGTTTCATATCTCTCCTCCTCAGCGCACACTAAGTGTGTGTATGTGTGTGTGATTGAGTGTGTGTTAAAGGTCAGTACAGTTACATCCTTCTTGTCATGTGTTCCTTGTTTTCCAGCAGTCAGCATGTGTGTGTGTGTGTGTGTGTGTGTGTGTGTGTGTGTGTGTGTGTGTGTGTGTGTGTGTGTGTGTGTGTGTGTGTGTGTGTGTGTGTGTGTGTGTGTGTGTGTGTGTGTGTGTGTGTGTGTACGTGTGTATGTGTGTGTACGTGTGTGTACGTGTGTGTGTGCGCTATGCCACGAGGTCACACAAGAGCGCAATGCTATCAGTGTGTGTCAGTTCAAAGGCAGTCACACCAGCAGACACATGTAGGGGGTCAACCTAGGCCAGTAGTTCCCAAGCTAGGGGTTGCGGCCGCTGATATGAATATGGGGTCATGGGAGAATTTCCAAAATCCTAAAAAATATATATACAGTACCAGTCAAAAAACGACAGCGTCATTACTTTAAGACATGAAGGTCAGTCAATACGGAACATTTCAAGAACTTTGAAAGCCATCAAGCGCTATGATGAAACTGGCTCTCATGAGGACTGCCACAGGAAAGGAAGCCCCAGAGTTACCTCTGCTGCAGAGGATACGCTCATTATAGTTACCAGCCTCAGAGTTCAAGTAACAGACACATCTCATCATCAACTGTTCAGAGGAGACTGAATCAGAGTGAATCAGGCCTTCATGGTTGAATTGCTGCAAAGAAACCACTACTAAAGGATACCAATAAGAGATTTGCTTAGACCAAGAAACACGAGCAATGGACATTGGACCGATGAAAATCTGTCCTTTGGTTCCGATGAGTCCAAATTTGTGATTTTGGGTTCCGAGTGCCATGTCTTTGTGAGACACAGAGTAGGTGAACGGATGAGCTCTGAATACTCTTACATCTCCGTCTGAGCTCATGGTACCCTTCACCAGGTCATAACTGTGTGAAGCTGGATTCAGTGCTCTCTCTGCATTAAAACCAAATATCCATCCAGCGAGTCCTGTGGCGCCCGGGCGCAGTGCAAGTTAACCAAGGTTGCCAGGTGCACAGTGTTTCCTCCGACACATTGGTGCGGCTGGCTTCCGGGTTGGATGCGCGCTGTGTTAAGAAGCAGTGCGGCTTGGATGATGTTGTGTATCGGAGGACGCATGACTTTCAACCTTCGTCTCTCCCGAGCCCGTACGGGAGTTGTAGCGACGAGACAAGATAGTAGCTACTAACAATTGGATACCACGAAATTGGGGAGAAAAAGGGGTAAAAAAAAAGAGAGAATCTCTGACGTGACCTGCATCTCCCATTGTATTAGTGGTGGTGAGATAAGAGACATTATGTCAGACTCATTTGGAATTGACTGTCACAGCCCCACATTAAAAGTATATGATGGTGAGTTGAGAAGCCAATCAGAAATACTGTTAGAATGTTTTGTAGAGACTACAGAGGGTTTATTTTGTGATGGTTTGGTAGTGTAACATATGGGGATCTTACTTTTCTCTCTAAACCTTTAGCTTGGCTCCATGAGTCACATGAGGTAAGGATAAAGCCGACCCTAAGCAGAGTCCCTAGGAACAGTGTGTGTGTGACAGAGTAGGTGTGTGTTGGATTTAGATGGTCCTGGTGGGTCAGTGTGTTCTGCAGTAGGTACTGAGCCCTGGCCTGTGTGTTAGATGGTGCTACTGTATGTAGAGAAGCAGGACCAGACTGGGAGGATCGGGGTCCGGAGGCCCAGAGAAGGGTAACTGCTGCAGACCTCAGTGAGTGTGTGAACACGGCTACCTCAGCTACCCCAGCTTGGCCCACACGGCCTGCATTATCGCCCCTAACACACACAGGCCGAACCAAACAGAACCACCATCACACACAGACAACTAATCCCTGCCCACCCTGACACGTAGGAAGCCAATGACCAGCTTCTCGCAACCACTGACGAACAATCCTAATTTTAATAAGCAGGGAAGCACTCGTTAGTACCCTCTGACATCAAGCTCATTACCCATTTAGGAGAACAGAGACTTCTGCTGAATGGATGTGCTGGTCAACTTACTGACGGTTACTGTGGTCGATAACTGATGGTAGAACAGAGAAGATTCTAGCGATGCTCAGTTCTCCTGTAAGACTGAGATGGTTTTGGTGGTGTTTTGTTTCTTTGAAGGTGAAAGTATATAGACCACAGGGATAAAAGTTTTCCTAAGTCTCTTGCTCTCATTTCCTGTGAGGGGATCCTGAGAGAGTGAGGTGCTTCCTGTAGCTTCTGTGTAGCAACAAGGGATTCTGCTGGGATGGAAGAACAAGGGACTCTGCTGGGATGGAAGAACAAGGAACTGGAGCTTTGATTTGATGTGTGTTGCAGAGGATGGAGTCTTTATCTTAGCTGACCTTTCCTACCTCCTGCTTCCACCATGACCTGATGTCTCGTAACACCTCATCCCCTCTCTCACCCTCTTACCTCCCCCCGTCCTACCTCATCCCCTCTCTCACCCTCTTACCTCCCCCCGTCCTACCTCATCCCCTCTCTCACCCTCTTACCTCCCCCCGTCCTACCTCATCCCCTCTCTCACCCTCTTACCTCCCCACCCCGTCCTACCTCATCCCCTCTCACCCTCTTACCTCCCCCCCCTCTCTTCACCCTCTTACCCCCCCGTCCTACCTCATCCCCCTCTCCCCTTACCTCCCCCCCGTCCTACCTCATCCCTACCCTCATCCCCGTCCTACCTCATCCCCTCTTACCTCCCCACCCCGTCCTACCTCATTCTCTGTCTCTCACTCTCTTACCTCCCCTATCCCCCAACTCCTCTACCTCCCCTACCTTCCTTACCCCCACCCCCTCACCCCCCTCTTAGCACCCCTACCTACCCACCTCCCCACCTTTACTACCTCCTTACCTCACCTACCTTCCCACCTCCCCACCTCTACTACCTCCCTTACCTCACCTACCTTCCCACCTCCCCACCTCTACCACCTCCTTACCTCACCTACCTTCCCCACCTCTACTACCTCCTACCCTGCGGCAGCAGTCAGCCTGGCTAATGGAACCACTTACCGGCCCTTTAAATCTTAACTGTGCTGTTTAACCCCTTACTGATGGGCCCGGCCAAGCCCCCTCCACCTCTAGCCTGCAGCCTCTAGCCCAGGCCAGGTTGTAAATCTAATGGTCGGGGGAGAATGCCTGTAGAATAGGGTAGACTGGACCGGAGACATGTTGTCCATTAGACAGAAATGGAAATACAACTACTAGAGCTGTCTGTCTATTCTAGCAATCATTTTTCAACGATTTAGCAGTGTGGACATGTTTTACTGTTCAATTGCAATCCTTTTTTCGGTTTTTCCAATTCTGCCCTAATTTATGAGAATGATTTCTCAGACTCTTTGTCTTGAAGCTATGTGAAACAAACTGAGAAATAAACCAGACTGAGCTTCATACACAACAGGACAGCCGTCTAATACACTTCCTCCCTGTTTTTCTTTGATGTGACAGGAAGGAACGTTCGGCAGTTGTTGCATATGGTCTGCTTCCTGCTATGACAGGTGGTTATGATATGGTACACCTTTAGAGAGCCGCTGGGCCTATATCACGCTGCATGGGTTGATGAATGGATAGGCACAAGTGGCTGTGTGTAATGTGAACACAAAGCTAAGGTGTGATCCTCAGTTGGAACCTGGGACATGGGACATGAAGAGAGAGAAGGTGAGATGAAGGGAAAGTATCAGAGAATTCTAGTCACAAGAAAATAATGACAGAATTGTAGATCATATATCTTGGATCGATTCCTTTTCCATTTTTGAATTTATGGTTTGTAGATTCTGCTGTATGTCGCGTAGCTCGTGTTTTCACAAACCGGTATAAGATGTGATTGTGCACATTGTTCAGTGTTCAGTGAATTCCCTCTGCCTCCACAGAGCATCCCACTTAACAGACAGCCACCAGACCATCAGTATATGGTTAGAGAGAGACCCAATGCTTGACTGCAGTAAATTCATAGAAAGATTTCCCTTGGGGAATCGATTTAGAGCCGTCATGTAATCTGGGACGTTGGTCCTAATATCTAATACCCCCCTCCAACTCACAGATGGGATATCCCCTTTCCCCCAAGGCTTTGGACCAAAGGAAATGTGTTTACCCAAGATGAAAGACATTGGGGTCACATGCAATATTGCAGTGACTAAACCCCTTCAGTATGTGTACACAGAGTATATATGTACACATGACAGGTGTCCTCCTGGTTAAAGACATCATCTCTATTTCCTACTCTGAAGCATCTGACTGGCTCTGCGTCCTCCACCACACTGCCCAGGGTCATGTACCCCAGCAGAAGAGCCACCCCATAACTCCCTTCCTCACCCCTTCACCCCCCCCCCACACACACACACACTTCTCCCCCTCCCAGTACCAGCTGGTGTGAGGGTCTGGGGCAAGTATGTTAGCCAGCTGCCAAATGAAAGGGGATAAATCAGTCAAATGAAAACAAATAGAGTCAGGTCTGCTTGACCATAATTAAATCCATGTGTACGTTCCTCTTCCTCAGAGTCCTACGCGTTCTACACACTCTGACTGGGCTTCTGGAGACACATGATATACACACTCCATTCACTCTACACACACTCCATACACACCATACACTCTATACACACTCCACACACTCTATACACACTCCATGCACTCTATACACACTCCATACACACCATACACTCTATACACACTCCATACACTCTATACACACTCCATGCACTCTATACACACTCCATACACTCGATACACACTCCATCCACTCTATACACTTTATACACACTCCATACACTCTATACACACTCCATACACTCTATACACACTCCATCCACTCTATACACTCCATACACTGTATACACACTCCTTCCACTCTATACACACTCCATCCACTCTATACACACTCCATCCACTCTATACACATTATACACACTCCATACACTCTATACACTCCATACACTCTATACACACTCCATACACTCTATACACACTCCATCCACTCTATACACACTCCATCCACTCTATACACTCCATACACTCTATACACACTCCATCCACTCTATACACACTCCATCCACTCTATACACACTCCATCCACTCTATACACACTCCATCCACTCTATACACGCCATACACTCTATACACACTCCATCCTCTCTATACACACTCCATCCACTCTATACACACTCCATCCACTCTATACACACTCCATCCACTCTATACACACTCCATACACTCCATACACTCTATACACACTCCATACACTCGATACACACTCCATACACTCTATACACTCCATACACTCTATACACACTCCATCCACTCTATACACACTCCATCCACTCTATACACACTCCATCCACTCCATACACTCCATACACTCTATACACACTCCATACACTCGATACACACTCCATGCACTCTATACACACTGCATGCACTCCATACACTCTATACACACTCCATACACGCTATAGGGCTGGCAGGTAGCCTAGTGTTTGGAGCGGTGAACTAGTAACCGAAAGGTTGCAAGATCGAATCCCCGACCTGACAAGATAAAAATCTGTCCTTCTGCCCCTGAACAAGGCAGTTATCCCATTGTTCCTATACCGTAATTGAAAATAAGAATTTGTTCTTAACTTTCTTGCCTAGTTAAATAAAGTTAAAATGAATATACACTCTATATACATTTTATACACACTCCATATATTTTATGTACATTTTATACACACTCCATACATTCTATATACATGTTATACACACTCCATATATTCTATGTACATTTTATACACACTCCATATATTCTATGTACATTTTATACATGTTATACACACTCCATATATTCTATGTACATTTTTCTATATATTCTATGTACATTTTATACACACTTCATACATTCTATATGCATTTTATACACACTACATGTATTCTATGTACATTTTATACACACTCCATATATTCTATGTACATTTTATACACACTCCATACATTCTATATACATGTTATACACACTCCATATAGTCTATGTACATTTTATACACACTCCATATATTCTATGTACATTTTATACACACTCCATATATTCTATGTATATTTTATACACACTCCATATATTCTATGTACATTTTATACACACTCCATATATTCTATGTACATTTTATACACACTTCAAACATTCTATATGCATTTTATACACACTCTATATATTATATGTACATTTTATACACACTCCATATATTCTATGTACATTTTATACACACTCCATATATTCTATGTACATTTTATACACACTCCATATATTCTATGTACATTTTATACACACTCCATATATTCTATGTACATTTTATACACACTCTGTATATTCTATGTACATTCAATACCCACTCCATGCACTCCATGTACTCTATACACTTCATACACACTCCATGTGCTCTATACACACTCTATACATTCTATACACACTCTATACATTCTATACACACTCTATACATTCTTTACACACTCTATACATTCTATACACACTCTATACTCTATACATTCTATACACACTCTATACATTCTATACACACTCTATACATTCTATACACACGCTATACATTCTATACACACTCTATACATTCTATACACACTCTATACATTCTATACACACTCTATACACTCTATACACACTCTATACACTCTATACATTCTATACACACTCTATACATTCTTTACACACTCTATACATTCTGCACACACTCTATACTCTATACATTCTATACACACTCTATACATTCTATACACACTCTATACACTCTATACACACTCTATACACTATACATTCTATACGCACTCTATACATTCTTTACACACTCTATACTCTATACATTCTATACACACTCTATACATTCTATACACACTCTATACATTCTATACACACTCTATACATTCTATACACACTATACATTCTATACACACTCTATACATTCTATACACACTCTATACATTCTATACACACTCTATACATTCTATACACACTCTATACATTCTATACACACTCTATACATTCTATACACACTCAAGACCGGAATTCCTTCTTCTCTGACACACAAGAGCGGTGCTGTTGGCTGATTTGATTTTTGTAACTTGTGTTTTGGGTTGACTGTACCGGCATGTATCAAACTAAATGGAAAACTATTATTATCTAAAGGTCATTTAATTTCCTATCTCAGAGCTGATACATTAAGGACAGAATGCTTCCAAAAGGCATTTTGATATTAATTTAGTATGGCATGGAAATGGTAATTCCCTGAGCTTGATATATGTTCTGATTTACCTGACTGATTTATTTTTCACTTTTTTGTTCCATGTCTGAATCCTCTTCTCCTCACCTACCATGGCTATGCCATCTACAGGTAAGACTACTTCCTCTAAAATACATATTTCCATAAACACTTTGTAACATCTCAAGTGTAGTAGCTCGTTGCTAACCTGATAACATGCCGCCCTTGAGACGGGGTAAAACAAAGAGATGCACCACAACAGTATGAATGATACGTGGGCCAGGCACCAGGCAGTCCCCATGCACCTGGAGAAGGAGGGATGGAGGGCTTACATGATGAGGAATGTGTCAGTGCTGTTGTAATGGGCCAAGGAGATAGGCTTCCATGACCTATCTGTACCTGTGTAAGCTTATCTACAAACTGAATGAGGCCTTACGCCGTGTGTCACTGCCTACCATTATTTATATATATTTATCTTTTTTTAAGGATTCGTATTCTTTTTGACAGTACAGCAGGAAATGTAGAGTGGGAGATAGATAGTAGCGGCATAGACAGAAGGCTCAAACCCCCATCGCCAGGGGGCATATGGGGTCCGGAGAGCTTAGACCGCTACACCAGACTCCACCACACACTTTCTCATTTCTATTATAATGAGGGTGTCAGGATCACTCTGGCTCTCCATTCATAATGGGAGGATACAGATTGATAGAACTGGTAGACTGTGTAGGGATGTATATGTGGATGAGTACAACAGCAGGTCATGTAGTATTGAAATAGAACACATCAAAACGTGATGAGAATACAGTCAAGCCTCCAGATCATGTGACTGTGACTGTAAGTAATGGACCTGTGTTGCCTCAGCCAGGTGATTAGAAAAGGAAATGGATGTGAATCAGACTGTTGCATTAACAGCTCTGTTATAGTTCAGCTGTATCATTGATCCCTGAGACATCCTCCATCTCTTTGCCCTGCTGTTACCTGATAGGAGGTAATGAATGACAGCTCTAGGTAGACCTACTCATCATGGGGCTCAGAGGTTCCATCTCTCCCATAACTAGTGAAACCCTGTGCAGAGGCTGGGTACTGTTAGAGCGGGACATGGACGCCCCCAGCCGTACAGGTACGACGGTTCGGTGGGGACAGGAAGGCTTATTGACCCATGGACGAGTTGTATTTGCATTGGCCAACAACACCTGCTCTCCCCGCCACCTCCCAGCGCTACAGTATGCCCGCGGGGCAGTGTGTGTGTGTGTGTGTGTGTGTGTTGTCGGTGTTATTGCACATCTCCATGAAATATTAAAACATGCCAGACTTGGGCCTGTGAGTGCACTGGGGTTAGTACTCCTGGTCCCCCCTCTCATAAAAAATGAAAGAGCAGAAGAGAGGAGGAGTGGAGAATGTGGAATGGGAGATGGGGGGGGGGGGTTAGAGAAAGATAAGTGCAGAATGGGATGAGAGGAGGAGTTGAGTATTGGGAAGGAGAAGACACGGGAGGAGGGAATTTGAAGGTAATCATTATTGTTAGCATGGATATTGGGGGTAGAGTTAGAGCTATGCTTGCGTTTCAAGAGGAAGTCAAGGTATGACCATGGCTTGGCCAAGGGTTTAAAACTTGGCTTATAACCAAGGCCATATTTGCTGACAGACAGACAGACAGACATGTGCCTGTGTTTGGATGGTTTATGTCATTATTTTCCCCTTATGGAATCAAATGCAAGTTCACTTGCTGCTCTCTGGCACTTTCCCTCTTGTCTTGGCTATAGCCCTTGGTGTCAGTGAGACTCTGTTATCTCGGGGTAAGGGTTTACTGTCTGTCAGACTTTCCCCTCATCACATCCCACCACCATCAAGTCATCAGGAGCTCCAAAGACAATCCCCACCTCCCTTCTCTCAACCCCATCGCCAGAGAAGTCCAATCAAACAACTCACCACCTCCATATGTCAATTTTCTTTGTAGTTTCAAAGGTTTTATGTCAACAGCACAATTGGGCCAAACATTCCTAGACAGACAGACAGACAGACAGGCAGGCAGGCAGGCAGGCAGACAGACAGACAGACAGACAGACAGACAGACAGACAGACAGACAGACAGACAGACAGACAGACAGACAGACAGACAGGCAGACAGGCAGACAGACAGGCAGAGAGTAGAGGTCAGGGAGAGGAGCCACCCAGCTCGTAATGGGTTTAACCTCTGACCCCCATCGTGTCCTGTCAGAGCGTGACTGACAGCTCTGGATAAGCTCACATTCTTCATGTCTGTCGCTGTGGCAACAGGGGGGATAAAAGTCCACAGTGACTGAATTCAATTCAACTCGGTTTGTAAATGAAATGTTTAAAAGACATCAAACAAATACAACACAGCAACTACAATCCACAGACTTCCGCATCCTCATTTATCCTTGGTGTCTTAAGCACCAATCATTAACTTCAAGTATCCGTTCTCATCACACTAGTTCTAGAAAAGCGGGTGTATAGACCGCATGCAGGCGTTTCTCTGTAGGGTGGCAGGGTACTGCAGGATAGTTCTCCCTAGGAGTCCTCTGATGATCCAAACCCATCTCAGCATTCCCCTAATGGAGCGCATGGAGAACTTCAAAAGGAGACTAATTGTTGTCTGTTTGTTTGTTAATGTGCTTCTTGTTTGGGTGGTGCTGGGAACAGATGTGCCTTATGAGCTAAGTGGAGAGCTAGAGAGGGAGAGAGGAATGAGGGAGGAGAGGGGAGGGATGGGCAGCAAAATCAGAAGTGTAATTATCACTACTGGAGTCAATCATCTGCCTCAACTGTGAAAGAAAAACAAAGTTGTTGTTGTGTGCTGATGATGCACCTTGAGTGAGATCCGTTTCTCTCCTTCCTCAAAGGGGGCGAGATGTTTTTGGAGAAGTCTCTTTACCTGGAGAAGCATTTAGATGATTGAGGATGTGTGCATGGATGAATCACAGGAAATAGCAGGGAGCACCTGGTCTACCGTCTGGTCTACAGCTATTATCGACTCTGAAAATAGGTGAAGGTAGAATAGATGCGTGTATTGAACTGACTATGAGGAGGTCAAGAGGGGCTGATTGGAGGTAAAGTCTCCCTACATTCTTCATTAGTTGACCCCTGTCTGTCTGTGATGCAGGGGTTTCCCTGGGGTCAGGACCTTTTGACTAGCTATTGAACGCTTTATTCCACATGTCAAACTCACTCCACAGAGGGCTGAGTGTCTTCGGGTTTTCACTCTTCCCCTGTACTTGATTGATCAATTAAGGTCACTAATTAGAAAGGAACTCCCCTCACCTGGAAAAAAATCAAACCTGCAGGCACTCAGCCCTCTATGGAATGAGTTTGATACGTACTTTATGTCAGAGTACAGCATGGGCTGATTTGGGGTGAGCATGGTTGGTACAGTTTGATAACAAAAGGGATCAATGTCGATTCAGGTTGGCTTGTCTCCTTTCAATCTCAAGAAGACAAAAACAAGGAGTGGCCACTAAGCGGTGGACGACACCTCTTAGTGGCCATACCCAAATCAAATCAAATATATATATATAGCCCTTCGTACATCAGCTGATATCTCAAAGTGCTGTACAGAAACCCAGCCTAAAACCCCAAACAGCAAGCAATGCAGGTGTAGAAGCACGGTGGCTAGGAAAAACTCCCTAGAAAGGCCAAAACCTAGGAAGAAACCTAGAGAGGAACCAGACTATGTGGGGTGGCCAGTCTAGGCCAAACGGGAAGGATATAACCCCACCCACTTTGCCAAAGCACAGCCCCCACACCACTAGAGGGATATCTTCAACCACCAATTTACCACCCTGAGACAAGGCTGAGTATAGCCCACAAAGATCTCCGCCATGGCACAACCCAAGGGGGGGCGCCAACCCAGACAGTATGACCACATCAGTGAATAAACCCACTCAGGTGACGCACCCCTGCTTCTCTCTACTTGTTGAAGAAAACGTTCCTTATTACCCAGACTTCAGATTACTGAGTCTCTTCACTTCAGCAATAACAACAACAGCTGTGACTTTGTGTTTTCTTGAAGATACTATGAATAAATGTGCCCTCTTCACAAAAAGCAATTCATCAACTTTGTGGCACTTTGTCACAAAAGATTGCGGTTGCACTCTAACTGAGCATGGAGAAGTGACTGTAGGAGAGTTCAGTAGAGGACTCCACTCTCTCTCTCTCTCTCTCTCTCTCTCTCTCTCTCTCTCTCTCTCTCCAGTAGAGTGCCATGACATCAGGAGCTCTCTGTGGCTGAATGGTGTGTTGGGCCTTAATGGCCCCTTGCACAGACTGCACTGTGCTGGGTGGCAGAAGGGCCCTGAGGTGATGTAGCTCCACTAGCAGTGCCACACATGCACACTGCCTGGCAGCCTCAACACACATGGACATGTACACCATGTATGATGCATGGTTCAGAAATACATGGAACCTGAATGGCACTGTTTAATACTGTATACTGAATGCATGTGTAGTGTGTAACCACTGGCTTGCTTAATTAATGTAATTCCGTGATGAAAGAAAGCAGTGTGGAGTTGATTTATTTGGGTTAGGCTATATATGGATTTATATGTGTAAGGCTATATATGGATTTATATGGGTTAGGCTATATATGGATTTATATGTGTAAGGCTATATATGGATTTATATGGGTTAGGCTATATATGGATTTATATGGGTTAGGCTATATATGGATTTATATGGGTTAGTGTAACGGCGTTCTTCGTTTGTCGCAAGTAAGTCGGACCGAAATGCAGCGTGTTCGTTACTCATGTCTTTAATGAAACAAATGACGATACATGAAATAATTTATAAATACAAAAACAACAAACGGAACGTGAAAAACCTATTACAGCCTGTCTGGTGAACACTAACACAGAGACAGGAACAATCACCCACGAAATACAAAGTGAAACCCAGGCTACCTAAATACGGTTCCCAATCAGAGACAACGAGAATCACCTGACTCTGATTGAGAACCGCCTCAGGCAGCCAAACCTATACTAAACACACCCCTAATCAGCCACAATCCCAATAACTAAAAAACCCCACTAAGAAATACAACAAACATAACCCATGTCACACCCTGGCCTGACCAACTAATAAACTAAAACACAAAATACTAAGACCAAGGCGTGACAGTTAGGCTATATATGGATTTATATGGGTTAGGCTATATATGGATTTATATGGGTTAGGCTATATATGGATTTATATGTGTTAGGCTATATATGGATTTATATGTGTAAGGCTATATATGGATTTATATGGGTTAGGCTATATATGAATTTATATGTGTTAGGCTATATATGGATTTATATGGGTTAGGATATATATTGATTTATATGGGTTAGGATATATATTGATTTATATGGGCTAGGCTATATATGGATTTATATGGGTTAGGATATATATTGATTTATATGGGTTAGGCTATATATGGATTTATATGTGTTAGGCTATATATGGATTTATATGGGTTAGGATATATATTGATTTATATGGGTTAGGCTATATATGGATTTATATGGGTTAGGATATATATTGATTTATATGGGTTAGGCTGTATATGGATTTATTTACTGTTTTGTGAGGGAGTATACTTTCTCTAGCTACTTTCCCCTTCACACTCCTACCCATTTACACCCCCACCACCATCTCTCGCTCTCTGGTAATGTGAAAGTGTTGCCCATGGGAGACAGGGGGCAGTTAGGGGGCAGTGCCCTGAACCGCTGCAGTCCCTCTCACACTCCCCTGAGTACAGACCCACTCTCCCAGCCCCACACCTCCAGCAGCCCCAGTAGAACCCTACAGCCTTGCCCAAATCTATAGTTGCAGCAAAATGTCATTTTTTGCGCTGACACTCTGGAGCTCCATGTGGCTCACACGCCCATCATGATCACGCTCTGAAAATGAATAGGTCTTATGTCTATGTGTGGCTGTTGCATGCTGTGAATGGGTTTTACATAGGGTGTTTACTGTATGTGTGTGTGTTCCAGGAAGTATGTGGGTATGTACAGTTGAAGTCGGAAGTTTACATACATTTAGGTTGGAGTCATTAAAACTTGTTTTTCAACCACTCCACAAACTTTTTGTTAATTAACTATAGTTTTGTCAAATCAGTTAGGACATCTACTTTGTACATGAGAAAAGTAATTTTTTACAGACAGATTAATTGAGTGTATGTTAACTTCAGACCCACTGGGAATGTGATGAAAGAAATAAAAGCTGAAATAAATCATTCTCTCTACTTTTATTCTGACATTTTCACATTCTTAAAATAAAGTGGTGATCCTGACTGACCTAAGACAGGGAATTTTTACTAGGATTAAATGTCAGGAATTGGGAAAAACTGAGTTTAAATGTATTTGGCTAAGGTGTATGTAAACTTCCGACTTCAACCTAATGGGTATTTATCTAGTGTGTATCCCCCCCCCCCTCCTATGTGAGAGAATAAAGTGTCAGTGCAGGTTGGGAGGGAGGGGAGCCACTCATCTCATTGTGTAGGAAATGATGACAGCGGGGAGACAGGCATAATGTAAGTTTTAACTGTGATGGATCCTGGGGGAACAGAGATGATATGAAGGCAGTATGAAACTCTCCTGTTATATTGCCTTTAATATGATGCTGTTGTTGACATGGCACAGCACATACTGAAGCAGAAATATTACATGTATTAAAAACACATTAGTAAAATAAATCCATATGAATATAATAGAACCTCTGGGTGGTGGTTCTTATTTTCAGGTTATATATGGATTTCATGTTCATGTTCATATTCGAGTGACAGGCTCTCCAGGATTCCGCGGTTGCATTATCTTTTGCAAAATCCACAATTTCCATTATATTATTTGACTGTGAAACGGCTTTCAAAGTTGACCTAACACTGCACTACAGTACCAGTCAAAAGTTTGGACACACCTACTAATTCAAGGGGTTTTCCATATTTTTACTATTTTCTACATTGTAGCATAATAATGACGACATCAAAACTGGAATCATTTAGTCACCAAAAAAGTGTTAAACAAATCAAAATATATTTTAGATTCTTCAAAGTAGCCAGCCTTTGCCTTGATGACAGCTTTACACACTCTTGGCATTCTCTCAACCAGCTTCACCTGGAATACTTTTCCAAAAGTCTTGAAGGAGTTCCCACATATGCTGAGCACTTGTTGGCTGCTTTTCCTTCACTCTTCGGTCCAAATCATCCCAAACCATCTCAATTGGGTTGAGGTCAGGTGATTGTGGAGGCCAGGTCACCTGATGCAGCACTCCATTACTCTCCTTGGTCAAATAGCAACCGCGGAATTCTGGAGAGCCTGCCATTCTAACACAGCCTGGAGGTGTGTTGGGTCATTGTCCTGTTAAAAAACAAATGATAGTCCCACTAATCGCAAACCAGATGGGATGGTGTATCACTGCAGAATGCTGTGGTAGCCAGGCTGGTTAAGTGTGCCTTGAATTCTAAGTAAATCACTGACAGTGTCACCAGCAAAACACCCCCACACCATCACACCTCCTCCTCCATGCTTCATGGTGGGAACCACACATGCGTAGATCATCCATTCACCTACTCCGCATCTCACAAAAACACGGTGGTTGGAACCAAAAATCTCAAATTTGGTGGAAAATAAGTATTTGGTCACCTACAAACAAGCAAGATTTCTGGCTCTCGCAGATCTATAACTTCTTCTTTAAGAGGCTCCTCTGTCCTCCACTCATTACCTGTATTAATGGCACCTGTTTGAACTTGTTATCAGTATAAAAGACACCTGTCCACAACCTCAAACAGTCACACTCCAAACTCCACTATGGCCAAGACCAAAGAGCTGTCAAAGGACACCAGAACCAAATTTGTAGACCTGCACCAGGCTGGGAAGACTGAATCAGCAATAGGTAAGCAGCTTGGTTTGAAGAAATCAACTGTGGGAGCAATTATTAGGAAATGGAAGACATACAAGACCACTTATAATCTCCCTCGATCTGGGGCTCCACGCAGGATCTCACCCCGTGGGGTCAAAATGATCACAAGAACGGTGAGCAAAAATCCCAGAACCACACGGGGGGACCTAGTGAATGACCTGCAAAGAGCTGGGACCAAAGTAACAAAACCTACCATCAGTAACACACTACGCCACCAGGGAATCAAATCCTGCAGTGCCAGACATGTCCTTTTGCTTAAGCCAGTACATGTCCAGGCCCGTCTGAAGTTTGCTATAGAGCATTTGGATGATCCAGAAGAAGATTGGGAGAATGTCATATGGTCAGATGAAACCAAAATATAACTTTTTGGTAAAAACTCAACTCGTCTTGTTTGGAGGACAAAGAATGATGAGTTGCATCCAAAGAACATCATACCTACTGTGAAGCATGGGGGTGGAAACATCATGCTTTGGGGGTTGTTTTTCTGCAAAGGGACCAGGACGACTGATCCGTGTAAAGGAAAGAATGAATGGGGCCATGTATCGTGAGATTTTGAGTGAAAACCTCCTTCCATCAGCAAGGGCATTGAAGATGAAATGTGGCTGGGTCTTTCAGCATGACAATGATCCCAAACACACCGCCCGGGCAACGAAGGAGTGGCTTCGTAAGAAGCATTTCAAGGTCCTGGAGTGGCCCAGCCAGTCTCCAGATCTCAACCTCATAGAAAATCTTTGGAGGGAGTTGAAAGTCTGTGTTTCCCAGCAACAGTCCCAAAACATCACTGCTCTAGAGGAGATTTGCATGGAGGAATGGGCCAAAATACCAGCAACAGTGTGTGAAAACCTTGTGAAGACTTACAGAAAACGTTTGACCTCTGTCATTGCCAACAAACGGTATATAACAAAGTGTTGAGATAAATGTTTGTTATTGACCAAATACTTATTTTCCACCATAATTTGCAAATAAATTCATAAAAAATCCTACAATGTGATTTTCTGGATTTTTTTCTTCTCATAGTTGAAGTGTACCTATGATGAAAATTACAGGCCTCTCTCATCTTTTTAAGTGGGAGAACTTGGTGGCTGGCTAAATACTTTTTTGCCCCACTGTATGTTACGGTTCGTTGCTTGTTTATTGTTTTTGTAGAAGTTTCACTCTAATAAAATATGTGGAACCCAACACACGCTGCGCCTTGGTCCCGTTCTTACGACAACCGTGACAGATGTAGAAGCACCTGTAATTGCAACAGTGCAATTCTCCATGACAGTGTTTCTAATCTGAATCTACTGTACTGTATGTCATGTTTTCCCCTCAAGCAGCCATCTTTTAAACAATATAATAGTTAAATACTGCAGTTAAATGTAAATAGGGTGACTGTTTGGTGGTACAGGGTGAATAGTTGTCAAGCCACTGGTCATAAATCTTCTTCTGGGGATCACAATATTCTCCATGCTGCGATTAGAACTGAAAAGTTATGATAATGTTTAATGTAATCAGGAGTGGTGGTTCCCGCCTCAGTAGATACACCATTAATCACATCTGTCTGGCCCAGGGGGGGAGAGACGAGGGGAGAGGGGGATGTTGGGGCGATGACAGTCTGGTGAGGAGGTTGGGAAAAAGTACCTATTTTTCTTTCTCTCTCTCTCTCTCGCTCTCTGTCTCTTTCTCTTGCTCTCTGTCTCTCTCTCTCTTTCTCAATTCAAATAAATTTGCTTTATTGGCATGACGTAACAATGTACATATTGGAAAAAGCTTACTTTGGAGATTTACAATATTCATGAAAATAATAATAATCGATGTTGTCAACAAGACCTCAGTAACAACAATTATCAAGGGTCAATTAACAAAGTGGAGGAGTCCAGGTGAGTCCAGTGAGCCCTGATGCGCATAATGATGGTGACAGGTGTGCGTAATGAAGGTCAGCCTGGTGCCCTCAAGCACCAGAGAGGGAGAGCGGGAGCAGGTGTGACAAAGGGTGTCAAATTTGGGGAAATAACACTCTCTAATTGCTTTATATTTGTAAAAAAATGGTCAGCTCAGTCTCGGGATCTGCTGAGGTGCAGTGGTTGCACAGCATTTCCACTACAGGGAGACAGATTTTCCTGTGTCTACCCTTGTCAATGGCAAGGTTGTGCTGACTGAACCTGTACTTTGTCAATGTTTTTCTAAGGGTTTGATCAGTAACCATGGTCAAAAAGTTTGCCATTGTGTACTGTCGATTTAGTGCTTTGTGTTTCCCAATAAGTTATGTAGTTTTGTTTTGAATGTGTTGTAATTTTGTTTGTTCTGACTGCTTGGATGTTCTGGCCCTGAAGCTTCAGTGTGTTAATAGAAAAGGATTGTGAACTCAGGACCAGCTGGATGAGGGGACTATTTTCTTTGCTCAGCTCTTTGCATTGCAGGGCTTGGTAATGATATGAGATGGGGTCACTCTGTTTTAGATGTTTCCAAAGCTGAATTGCTGTTTTTTGTTGTTTTTTTTGTTAGTGGATATTGGCCTAATTCTGCCCTGCATGCATCGTTTGTAGTTTTCCTCTGTAGATGTAGGATAATCTTATAGAACTCTGCAGTCAGGTTTTCAATGGGTTTATATCCCATTGAGTGAAATCTTGTTTTGCAAGTGGACCCCACACCTCGCTGCCATTAAGTGCAATTAGTTCAATGACACATTCAATTCATTTTTGCCAAATTTGAATAGGTATTTCAATTTGAATTTGTTTTTGTTGGCGTAGTATGCCCTGCATGCATTCTCTCTGTCTCTCGCTCTATTTCACTCTTTCCATACACTACCGTTCAAAAGTTTGGGGTCACTTAGAAATGTCCTTGTTTTTGAAAGAATAGCAATTTCTTTTGTCCATTAAAATAACATCAAATTGATCAGAAATACAGTATAGACATGGTTAATGTTCTAAATGACTATTATTCATCAACTGGTTGCTTCATTATTATATAAAAAAAATGCACCTTTATTTAACCAGGTAGGCTAGTTGAGAACAAGTTCTCATTTGCAACTGTGACCTGGCCAAGATAAAGCATAGCAATTGGACACATACAACAACACAGAGTTACACATGGAATAAACAAAACATAGCCAATAATACAGTAGAACAAAAGAAAACAAAAAGTCTATATACAGTGAGTGTAAATGAGGTAAGATAAGGGAGTTGAGGCAATAAATAGGCCATAGTGGCGAAGTAATTACAGTATAGCAATTAAACACTGGAATGGTAGATGTGCAGATGATGAATTTGCAAGTAGAGATACTGAGGTGCAAAGGAGCTAGATGAATAAATAAATACTGTATGGGGATGAGGTAGGTAGATAGATGGGCTGTTTACAGATGGGCTATGTACTGGTGCAGTGATCTGTGAGCTGCTATGACAGCTGGTGCTTAAAGCTAGTGAGGGAGATATGAGTCCCCAACTTCAGACATTTTTGCTGTTCGTTCCAGTCATTGGCAGCAGAGAACTGGAAGGAAATACGACCAAAGAAGGAATTGGCTTTGGGGGTGACCAGTGAGATATACCTGCTGAAGCGCGTGCTACGAGTGGGTGCTGCTATGGTGACCAGTGAGCTGAGATAAGGTGGGGCTTTACCTAGCAGAGACTTGTAGATAACCTGTAGCCAGTGGGTTTGGTGACGAGTATAAAGCGAGGGCCAACCAATGAGAGCGTACAGGTCGCAATGGTGGGTAGTCTATGGGACTTTGGTGACAAAATGGATGGCACTGTGATAGACTGCATCCAGTTTGTTGAGTAGAGTGTTGGAGGCTATTTTATAGATGACATCACCGAAGTCGAGGAAGGAGAGTTTACAGTCTAACCAGACACCTACAGTAGGTTATTTGTAGTTGTCCACTTATTCTAAGTCAGAGCCGTCCAGAGTAGTGATGCTGGACAGGCGAGCAGGTGCGGGCAGGGATCGGATGAATAGCATGCATTTAGTTTTCCCTGCGTTTAAGAGCAGTTGGAGGCCACGGAAGAAGAGTTGTGTGGCATTGAAGCTCGTCTGGATAGTTAACACAGTGTCCAATGAAGTATACAGAATGGTGTCGTCTGCGTAGAGATGTACCAGAGAATCACCAGCAGCAAGAGCAACATCATTGATGTATACAGAGAAAAGAGTCAGCCCGAGGATTGAACGCTGTGGCACCCCCATAGAGACAGCCAGAGGTCCGGACAACAGGCCCTCCGATTTGGCACACTGAACTCTATCAGAGAAGTAGTTGGTAAACCAGGCAAGGCAATAATTTGAGAAACCAAGGCTGTCGAGTCTGCCAATAAGAATGTGGTGATTGACAGAGTCGAAAGCCTTGGCCAGGTCGATGAATACGGCTGCACAGTAATGTCTCTTGTTGATGGCGGTTATGATGTCGTTTAGGACCTTGAGCGTGGCTGAGGTGCACCCATGACCAGCTCTGAAACCAGATTGCATAGCGGAGAATGTATGGTGGGATTCGAAATGGTCGATAATCTGTTTGTTAACTTGGCATTCGAAGACCTTAGAAAGACAGGGTAGAATAGATATCTATAGCAGTTTGGGTCTAGTGTGTCACCCCCTTTGAAGAGGGGGATGACCGCGGCAGCTTTCCAATCTTTGGGAATCTCAGACGATACGAAAGAGAGGTTGAACAGGCTAGTAATAGGAGTTGCAACAATTTCGGCAGATAATTTTAGAAAGAGAGGCTCCAGATTGTCTAGCCAGGCTGATTTGTAGGGGTCCAGATTTTGCAGCTCTTTCAGAACATCAGCTATCTGGATATGGGTAAAGGAGAAATGGTGGGGGCTTTGGCGGGTTGCTGTGAGGGGGCCAGGCAGTTGACCGGGGTACGGGTAGCCAGGTGGAAAGCATGGCCAGCCATAGAGAAATGCTATAAATAGTACCCTCATAACACCAGTCTCAACGTCAACAGTGAAGAGGCGACTCCGGGATGCTGGCCTTGTCGGCAGAGTTCCTCGGTCCAGTGTCTGTGTTCTTTTACCCATCTTAATCTTTTCTTTTTATTGGCCAGTCTGAGATATGGCTTTTTCTTTGCAACTCTGCCTAGAAGGCCAGCATCCCGGAGTCGCCTCTTCGCTGTTGATGTTGAGACGGGTGTTTTGTGGGTAATATTTAATGAAGTTGCCAGTTGAAGACTTGTGAGGTGTCTGTTTCTCATACTAGACACTCTAATGTATTTGTCCTCTTGCTCAGTTGGGCACCGGGGCCTCCCATTCCTCTTTCAATTCTGGTTAGAGCCATTATGCGCTGTTCTGTGAAGGGAGTAGTGTACAGCATTGTACGAGATCTTCAGTTTCTTAGCAAACATCGAATAGCCATAATTTCTCAGAACAAGAATAGACTGACGAGTTTCAGAAGAAATATATTTGTTTCTGGCCATTTTGAGCCTATAATCGAACCCACAAATGCTGATGCTCCAGATACTCAACTAGTCTAAAGAAGGACAGATTTATTGCTTCTTTAATCAGAATAACAGTTTTCAGCGGTGCTAACATAATTGCATAAGGGTTTTCTAATTATCAATTAGCCTGTTAAAATTATAAACTTGGATTAGGTAACACAACGTGCCATTGGAACACAGGAGTGATGGTTGCTGATAATGGGCTTTTTTAATTTGTTTTTTTATTTCACCTTTATTTAACCAGGTAGACCAGTTGAGAACAAGTTCTCATTTAAAACTGCGACCTGGCCAAGATAAAGCAAAGCAGTTCGACACAAACAACAACGCAGAGTTACACATAGAATTAACAAACATACAGTCATAATACAATAGAGAAAGTCTATATACAGTGTGTGCAAATGAGGTAGGATAAGGGAGGAGAGGCAAGAAATAGGCCATAGTGGTGGAAATAATTACAATATAGCAATTAAACACTGGAGTGATAGATGTGCAGAAGATAAGGGCTCTGGGCCCCTGTACTCCTATGTATGGATTCCATTTTAAAAAATCAGCCCTTTCCAGCTACAATGGTCATTGACAACATGAACAATGGCTACACTGTATTTCTGATAAATTTGATGTTATTTTAATGGACAAAAAACGTGCTTTTCTTTCAAAAACAAGGAAAAGTCTAAGTGACCCCAAACTTTTGAACGGTAGTGTATACTGTATATATCTCTCTTTCTCCTTTTCTCCCTCTCTCCGCATTTCATAGAGAGAAGGGGATGTATTTAGAAATATAAATAGGTGTGTGTTTGAGGTGTAAGGAGTTAATTGAGGTTGATGGTGCTGTTTGCAAAGGCCATGTAGTCCCAGTCATGGGTTGGTGTTATAGTCCTCTTATAGGACTGAAGCCCTGGAGGACAGAGGGAGAGGGGGCTTGTGTGATAGTCAGTACCTTCCTTCTATTGTACGTGATTTGATCCAGCAGTTCTGATAAAGACTGAAGTGGGTTATGTCATCCATTAGATTTGTATCTATCCATTTTGAGATGCTGTTAGGAGTATACTCTTCTCCGGGTTCTTCAAGCATTCTTTAAACGTTGTTCGTACATTCACATTTTCATCTGTTAAAATTTACTCCTCTATGTGGTTGTGTGTGTGTGTTTGTGTGCGCGTGTGTGTGTGTGTGCGTGTGTGTGTGTTTGTGTTTGTGTTTATCCCGTATCCGTGGGCCATGTGTGTCAAAGTGACATCAAAGGGTAGCTAGAAAAAGCCTAGGAACCCCAAGGGACGATATCACAGACATTCTGGTATCTGATGTCATTGTCATATCTGATGTCATTTCACCTCTGAGCCTGTCTGTTTTATATAAAATGCAAAAACATCTGAAGACAACAATGAGCTGAAATTAGAACATAGACCTACTGTGTCAAGTCATTTTCCAAGCAGACATACAGACGCAGAACACAAACAGTTAATCCGTTTTTTTCGGCTAATTTGGCTCTCCTCTCTCGCTCTCTGTCGCTCTGTCTCTCTCTGTCTCTCTATCTCTAGTCCTCTCTCTCGTGCTTCCTTCTTTCCTTCATCTCTCCTTCCTTCCCTCTCTAGTCTACTAGGGAGGCTGCTTGCTCTGTCAGACGTGTTTTAAACACCTGCTTTGAAAGCAGAGATCAGTGGGCTGGAAAAGCCCAACAGAAGCCTTCAAGGGCTGTGGATCACAGGCAAAGTCAAATATATGAGTGGTATTAAATTAAAGGAATGAATCCGATTCTCACACGTATCACCTGTTGAAGGCGGGGCTTCGAGCGTACAGATTTCATTGGCCTTGTCAGGCGTGATTGTAGATCCTTCAACCAAAGTCTCGAGAGTGCGACTCCCCATACTATGTTGTACATCATTTCCCTCTTTCAGGGAACAGTAGTTATAGTCATAATGTTACGTTTGTTCAGGATAATATTTGACATTATGTAAGAAGCAACATCCCCACCCTGTTGTAAAAGAGCCACAGACTGGTAGCAACAGTTGATTGTATTATAGTCTACAGTCTCTGTATGAAATGCTTATATACCCCATTTTAGTTGAAGTATGTTAATTCCACATGATCTAATTTCACAGGTTTAGGTTGGAGGCAAAACTGCACTGTTTATCAAAGCTACAGGAAAGAGAAACCTTTATTAATCTCCTCCTCTCTCTCCTGCTTTATTCTCTCTTTATACCAGCTGATAACACTAGGCCTTTGCTTCAGCTCAGAAGGAGGGAGAGAGAGAGAGACTGATGGAGAGAGAGAGAGAGAGCGAGAGAGAAATATCCCATTGGAGACTTTACTGCTAGTTGATTATCCTCAGTCTCAATGTCGAAGAAGGGAAAACTAGAAATGCTCCAATCTCCAGCATGACTGTGAGAGGACACCCTGGAGGCAACAAAGTTTGTATTGCAGGAGGAACTAAACTGCATGGCCTGATGGAGCATTTGTGAGGAAGAGGAAAAATCTTAGAATTGAATGAAGTTGCAGTTCATAGCCAGCATTACAGCATCATCAACTAAAGGAGAGTTCCACATAACTACTCTCCTGCTGCCTTCCTCTCCCTCTTTCTCTCTCTCAATTTCAATTTAAGGGTTTTATTGGCATGGGAAGCATATGTTTACATTGCCAAAGCAAGTTGGATAGATAATAAACAAAAGTGAAATAAAAAATAAAAAATGAACAGTTAACTCACAGAATTTCCAAAAGAATAAAGACATTTCAAATGTCATAGTATGTATATATACAGTGTTGTAATGATGTGCAAATAGTTAAAGTACGAAAGGGAAAATAAACATAGATATAGGTTGTATTTACAATGTTGTTTGTTCTTCACTGGTTGCCCTTTTCTCGTGGCAACAGGTCACAAATCTTGCTGCTGTGATACACACACCCAATAGATATGGGAGATGATCCAAATGGGATTTGTTTTCAAGTTCTTTGTGGGTCTGTGTAATCCGATGGAAATATGTGCCTTTGATATGGTCATAAATTTGGAGGAAGGTTAGGAAGTGCAGCTCAGTTTCCACCTCATTATGTGGGCAGTGTGCACATAGCTTGTCTTCTCTTGAGAGCCAGGTCTGCCTTCGGCGGCCTTTCTCAATAGCAAGGTTATGCTCACTGAGTCTGTACATAGTCAAACATTTCCTTCATTTTGGGTCAGTCACAGTGGTCAGGTATACTTCCACTGGGTACTCTCTGTTTAGGGCCAAATAGCATTCTAGTTTGCTCTGTTTTTTTGTAAATGATTTCCAATGTCAAGTAATTATCTTTTTGTTTTCTCATGATTTGGCTGGGTCAAATTGTATTGCTGTCCTGGGGCTCTGTGAGGTCTGTTTGTGTTTGTGAACAGAGCCCCAGGATCAGCTTGTTTAGGGGGATCTTCTCCAGGTTTATTTCTTTCTAAGTGATGGATTTGTTATGGAAGGTTTGGGAATTGCTTCTTTTTAGGTGGTTGTAGAATTTAACGGCTCTTTTCTGGATTTTGATAATTAGTGGGTATCGGCCTAATTCTGTTCTGCATGCAATTTTTGGTGTTTTACACGGAGGATATTTTTGCAGAATTCTACATGCAAAGTCTCAATTTGGTGTTTGTCCCATTTTGTGAATTCTTGGTTGGTGAGCCGACCCCAGACCTCACAACCATAAAGGGCAATGGGTTCTATGACTGATTCAAGTATTTTTAGCCAGATCCTAATTGGTATGTTGAATTGCATGTTCCTTTTGATGACATAGAAGGCCTTTCTTGCCTTGTCTCTCAGATTGTTCACAGCTTTGTGGAAGTTACTTTTGGCGCTGATGTTAAGGCCAAGGTATGTTTAGTTTTTCTGTGTGCTCTAGGGCAACTGTGTCTAGATGGAATTTATATTCATGGTCCTGGGAACAGGACCTTTTTCACTGTCAGGGCCCAGGTCTGACAGACTCTGTGCAGAAGATCTATGTGCTGCTGTAGGCTCGTCTTGGTTGGAGACAAATCATCAGCAAACAGTAGACATTTGACTTCAGATTCTATTAGGGTGAGGCTGGATGCTGCAGACTGTTCTAGTGACCTCGCCAATTTGTTGATATATATGTTGAAGAGGGTGGTACTTAAGCTGTATCCCTGTCTCACCCCCCGGCCCTGTGGAAAGAAATATATATGTGTTTTTACCAATTTTAACAGCACACTTGTTGTTTGTGTACATGGATTTTATAACGTTGTATGTTTTCCCCCCAACATTACTTTCCATCAATTTGTATAGCAGGCCCTTATGCCGAATTGAGTCGAAAGCTTTTTTGAAATCAACAAAGCATGGGAACACTTTGCCTTTGTTTTGGTTTGTTTGTCAGTTAGGGTGTGCAGGGTGAATAAGTGGTCTGTCGTACGGTTATTTGATAAAAAGCCAATTTGACATTCGCTCAATTTTGTTTTCGCTGAGGAAATGTACGAGTCTGCTGTTAATGATAATGCAGAGGATTTTCCCAAGATTGCTGTTGACGATATATCCCACGGTAGTTATCGGTGTCAAATTTGTCTTCACTTTTGTGAAATGGGGTGATCAGTCCTTGGTTCCAAATATTGGGGAAGATGCCAGAGCTGAGAATGATGTTAAAGAGTTTAAGTATAGCCAATTGGAATTTGTGGTCTGTATTTTTTATAATTTAATTTAGGACACCATCAACCCCACAGGCCTTTTTGGATTAGAGGGTTTGTATTTTGTCCTGTAGTTCATTCAATGTACTTGGAGACTCCAGTGAGTTCTGGTGTCTTTAATAGTTGATTCTAAGATTTGTATTTGAACATGTATATGTTTTTGCTGATTGTTCTTTGTTATAGAGCCAAAAAGATGGGAGAAGTGGTTTATCCACACATCTCCGTTTTGAATAGATAACTCGTGTTGCTGTTTGTTTAGACTTTTCCAATTTTCCCAGAAGTGGTTAGATTCTATGGATTCTTCAATTACATTGAGCTTCTTTCTGACGTGCTGTTCCTTCTTTATCCTTAGTGCATTTCTGTATTGTTTCAGTGATTCACCATAGTGAAAGCGGAGGCTCAGGTTTTCTGGGTCTCTATGTTGTTTGTTAGATAGGCTTCCTCAATTTCTTTCTTAGGTTTTTACATTCTTCATCAAACCATTTTTGTCATTGTTGTTGATTTTCTTCTTGTCTGCTTGAAATTTTTAGATTTGTTAAGGAAGCTGAGAGGGGAAATATACTGTTTAGGTTTTCGTCTGCCAAATTTACACCTTCCCCCACTACTGTGAAACATTTTATCTAGGAAATTGTCTAGAAGGGATTGAATTTGTTGTTGCCTAATTGGTTTTTGGTAGATTTCCACACTACTACTCGGATTCATTCGTCTATAGCATTTCTTCATGTTTTTCAGTTCCTTTGGCTTTGATGCCCCATGATTGAGCAAAGCTCTGTTCAAGTAAACTGTGATTTTGCTGTGATCTGATAGGGGTGTCAGTGGACTGAGAGGTCAGTGATAAAGTAGTCTATAGTACTACTGCTAAGAGATGAGCTATATGTGTACCTACCTCACTTGCTCTTACTCTCTCTTTATCTCTTTCTCTCTCTCTCGCTCTCTCTCTTTCTCGCTCTCTCTCGCTCTCTCTCTTTCTCTCTCTCTATCGCTCTCTATCTTTCTCTCTCTTTCTTTCTTTCGCTCTCTCTCTCTCTCTCTCTCTATCTCTCTCTCTGTAGGGAATTGTACTCGAACTAGATATACATAGCAGCTAGGGGAGTTCCTGATTGACTTGAGTTGAGTCTTGTAGCTATGGTGCGTGATGGGACCCCTAGTCTCTCCATTCCTTTGTGGGCTACAGCACCTTGTGGAGTAGGAAACTCTGGGCGAGTTTGTGGCTGCCTCTGATGTCTGTCTCGTCCGCAGTGGGTTAATCTCTGGCTCCATCAGCCTCTGTCAGATCATGGTTAGAGGGCATGGAAGGAGAGAAGGGTTACTTTGCAGACTGGAGCTATCCGTGTCTATCCCTAGCTCTCTATAGCTATACAGTATGTGTCTATCCATAGCTCTCTTTGGCTCTCAATAGCTATTTGTGGCCTGTCTAGGCTGTCCGTATGGCCTGTGGTGCTCTGTCCTTGGGAGAGGTCAGAAGGCTTGGAGGCAGACCGGCCTGACTAGAGATGTCCTCTCCATTGCTTTCCTCACCACAGATCATTAATGCATGAGAGAGAGGTAAAGAGAGGGAGAGAGCCAGATCCTCTTCCACTTGAGAAAGGTCATATTGAGAGGAGTGGGAGGTAGAGGGAGGTGGAGAAAGAGAGATGGAGGAAAGAGAGAGAGAGAGTGGATGGAGAGGACGAGGGAGAGAAGGATCCAATGGAGAGTTAAGGCCAGGCACCACAGGCTGAAATTACATGTTTGCATCTGCCAATCAATTTTGAGAGTTGGCAATTAATATTAGCATTTTTAAGTAGTAAACATAAAAATGTCAAATGTATATTTTCTTTAGATTATCATACTACCATTATCAATGTTTTAATTAATTGTAACCACTTTAAAATGAACATACATCAATCAATTCAAAGCTTGCTTCATTCAATTACACTTTATTTAAAGTCAATTTCATACAGAACTGGACTATATTTAGTAACTTACTTTGAAGAAATGGAGATTGGGACTAAATAAGTGTTTGACATTTGGTAGTCTAAATTCAGTGTATTTGTCTTTAACTACAGTTTCCCCGAAAGTCAGACTCTTCCCACATGCCAACTCATTCTCCTCAGCTTATAAGTATCATTCACCAAATTGTGTGTGGTTATCCATAGATACACTACATGACCAAAAGTATGTTGACACCTGCTTGTCGAACGCCTCATTCCAAAATCATGGGCATTAATATGGACTTCCTTTTGGTGCCTCCACTCTTCTGCGAAGGCTTTCCACTAGATGTTGGAACATTGCTGTGGGGACTTGCTTCCATTCAGCCACAAGAGAATTAGTGTAGTTGGGCAATGATGTTGGGTGATTAGACCTGGATCGCAGTCGGCCGTTCCAATTCACCCCAAAGGTGTTTGATGGGGTTGAGGTCAGGGCTCTGTGCAGGCCAGTCAATTTCTTCCACACCGTTATCGACAAACTATTTCTGTATTGTAATAACATAGCTGTGAGTCAGGAAGCAGGTGCAGGTGAAACGTTAAATAAAGCAAAAAAACAGTAACGAGACATAAGGCTACACGTCGGTAAACAAGAACAATACCGACTTGTGAGAAAAATAAGGGAGTGACATATAAAGGGGAGGAGATGATGAAGGTAGTGAAGTCCAGGTGTGAATCATAATGATTAACATGAGCGCATAATGATGAGTGCCAGGTGTGCATAATGATGAGTGCCAGGTGTGCATAATGATGAGTGCCAGGTGTGCATAATGATGAGTGCCAGGTGTGCATAATGATGAGTGCCAGGTGTGCATAATGATGAGTGCCAGGTGTGCATAATGATGAGTGCCAGGTGTGCATAATGATGAGTGCCAGGTGTGCATAATGATGAATCCCAGGACCGGTGGTTAATATTCTGGTGACGTTGTATGCCGGAGGGGAGGAGCAGGAGAAGATGGGACATGTATGGACCTCGCTTTGTGCACTGGGACATTGTTATACTGACACAGGAAAGGGCCTTCCCAAACTGGAACTAAGGGGCCTAGCCCGAACCATGAAAAACAGTCTCCCCCACCAAACGTTACAGTTGGCATTATGCATTCGGGTAGGTAGCGTTCTCCTGGCATCCACCAAAACCCAGATTTGTCCATCAGACTGCCAGACGGTGAAGCGTGATTCATCACTCCAGAGAACGCGTTTCTACTGCTCCAGAGTCCAATGGAGGTGAGCTTTACACCACTCCGGCCGACGCTTGGCATTGTGCATGGTGATCTTAGGCTTATGTGCGGCTGCTCGGCCATGGAAACCCATTTCATGAAGTTCCTAAGGAACAGTTCTTGTATTGAGATTTCTTCCAGAGGCAATTTGGAACTCGGTAGTGAGTGCTTCAGCACTCGGCGGTCCCATTCTGTGAGCTTGTGTGGCCATTGTTGCTCCTAGAAGTTTCCACTTCCAAATAACAGCACTTATAGTTGACCGGGACAGCTCTAGCAGGGCAGAAATTTGATGAACTGACTTGTTGGAAAGGTGGCATCCTATGATGGTGCCACGTTGAAAGTCACTGAGCTCTTTAGTAATGCCATTTTACTGCCAATGTTTGTCTATGAAGATTGCATGGCTGTGTGCTCCATTTTATACACCTGTCAGCAACGGGTGTGACTGAAATAGCCGATTCCACTCATTTGAAGGGGTGTCCAGATACTTTTGTATATATCGTGTGGGAAAAAAGTATTTGATCCCCTGCTGATTTTGTACATTTGCCCACTGACAAAGAAATGATCAGTCTATAATTTTAATGGTAGGTTTATTTGAACAGTGAGAGACAGAATAACAACAACAAAATCCAGAAAAACGCATTGTTTGTCTTCAGGAAGGCAGTGAGTTTCCGCGCAACAGCTTTTTCCCAAAACATTGAGAGGAATGGGAGATTCGATATAGGCCGATAGTTTTTAATATTTTCTGGGTCAAGGTTTTGCTTTTTCAAGAGAGGCTTTATTACTGCCTTTTAGTGAGTTTGGTTCACATCCGGTGGATAGAGAGACATTTATTATGTTCAACATAGGAGGGCCAAGCACAGGAAGCAGCTCTTTCAGTAGTTTAGTTGGAATAGGGTCCAGTATGCAGCTTGAAGGTTTAGAGCCATTTTCATCATTGTGTCAAGAGATATAGTACTAAAAGACTTGAGTGTCTCCCTTGATCCTAGGTCCTGGCAGAGTTGTATAGACTCAGGACAACTGAGCTTTGGAGGAATTTGCAGATTCCTCTAAAGTGGAGTCCGGATTTTGCTTTCTAATGATCATTTTCCTGATGATAATTTTCCTCAAAGAAGTTAATAAATGTATTACTGCTGAAGTGAAACCCATCCTCTCTTGGGGAATGCTGCTTTTTAGTTAGCTTTGCGACAGTATCAAAAAGGAATTTTGGATTGTTCTTATTTTCCTCAATTAAGTTGGAAAAATAGGATGATCGAGCAGCAGTGAGGACTCTTCGATACTGCACGGTACTGTCTTTCCAAGCTAGTCGGAAGACTTCCAGTTTGGTGTGGCGCCATTTCCATTCCAATTTTCTGGATGCTTGCTTCAGAGCTCGGGTATTTTCTGTATACCAGGGAGCTAGTTTCTTATGACATTTTTTTTTAGTTTTTAGGGATGCAACTGCATCTAGTGTATTGTGCAAGGTTAAATTGTGTTCCTCAATTAGGTGGTTAACTGATTTTTGTCCTCTGACGTCCTTGGGTAGGCAGAGAGAGTCTGGAAGTGTATCAAGGAATCTTTGGTTTGTCTGAGAATTTATAGCACGACTTTTGATGATCCTTGGTTGGGGTCTGAGCAGATTATTTGTTGCGATTGCAAACTTAGTAAAATGGTGGTCCGATAGTCCAGGATTATGAGCAAAAACATTAAGATCGACAACATTCATTCCATGGGACCATACTAGGTCCAGAGTATGACTGTGGCAGTGAGTAGGTCCGGAGACATGTTGGACAAAACCCACTGAGTCGATGATGGCTCCGAAAGCCTTTTGGAGTGGGTCTGTGTACTATTCCATGTGAATATTATAGTCACCAAAAATTAGAATATTATCTGCTATGACTACAAGGTCCGATAGGACTTCAGGGAACTCCGTGTGGAACGCTGTATATGGCCCTGGAGGCCTCTAAACAGTAGCTATAAAAAGTGATTGAGTAGGCTGCATAGATTTCATGACTAGAAGCTCGAAAGACGAAAACCTTGTTTTTCTTTTGTAAATTGAAATTTGCTGTCGTAAATGTTAGCAACCCCTCCGCCTTTGCGGGATGCGCTGGGAATATGGTCACTAGTGTAACCAGGAGGTGAGGCCTCATTTAACACAGTAAATTCATCAAATGTAATCATATGTTATTTGTCACATGCTCTCGTAAACAACAGATGTAGGCTAACAGTGAAGTGCTTACTTACGGCCCTTCCCAACAATGCAGAGAGAAGAATTGAAGTAATAGAAAAATAGAATAATGACAACATGAGGAATAAATACACAAGGAGTAACAATAACTTGGCTATATACACAAGGTACCAGTACTGAGTTGATGTGCAGGAGTGCAAGGTAATTGAGGTAGATATTTATCTACATCACTGGAGGTTGGTGGCACCTGAATTGGGGAGGACGGGCTCATGGTAATGCCTGGACCAGAATCAATGGAATGGCATCAAATACATCCAACACATGCATTGATGCCATTTTATTTGCTCCGTTTCTGCCATTAATATGAACCGTCCTTCCCTCACCAGCCTCCACTGAGATACATAAAGGTAGGGATAAAGTGCCTAGGCAACAGGATAGGTAATAAACTGTAACAGCAGATCATGTGATGAGTCAAAAGAGTTGCAAAACGGGTCAATGCAGATTGTCCGGGTAGCTTGGTTAACTATTGAACTAACTGTTTAGCAGTCTTATGGCTTGGGGGTAGAAGCTGTGCAGGGTCCTGTTGGTTCCAGACTTGGTGCATCGGAGGATGCCGTTGTGTGTTGGTGCACTTTTTTACGAGATGCTCGTGCTATCTCTTACTTAGCTATATGCTCCCCCAGCTATGGTATTCTCTCTCTCTCTCTCTCTCTCTCTCTCTCTCTCTCTCTCTCTCTCTCTCTCTCTCTCTCTCTCTCTCTCTCTCTTGCCTCTTGAAAACTCCCAGACCTCTAGGCTTGGTTCTCCTCTTCCTCCTACTTATTCCCTCTGCTCAGGGCATTCATTCACAAACCATTTGTTCCCATCAGCCAGGTACAACAGATCCATAACACACTGAGAGAGAACACCCACTCATACGCGTCCCACAGTGCATGCATCCCATCTCCACTATTTAAATATCTTTACATTTAAATTGTGCCATTGTGACTTTCACAGAGATGCAGTGGTTGTGTGTGTGAATTAGCATATGTTTCTACATACAGGATATATTCAAGCATATGTGTGTAGCCTACAGATGCTGTATCTTAATTTGATCAGCCTGTTGTTGCAGAAATTTCTTACAAATTTCAGACTTGATTTGCCCTAACGGAAAATGTATCAACCCCTACAAAAAATGTCAATTATTTTTCTGTTGTAGCAAACTGGCTGAAATGAAGATCCTACATCTGTATGTGTGTGGTGATGAAAGACAGAGTAACGTTGTGACTACTGTTGTGTCTGAGTGTTGTGCCTGGTGCTGTCTTGGGTTGCTCTCTGTGTGTCCTCAGGGGGCCGTTATTCCCTCTCCTCAGCTGGATGGGTGAGATGGGGAAGATTGAGAGAGAGGAGGGACACTTGCCCCTCATTGCCCTTCCATTATACCTGGTTGACCTATTTCACCAAGGAGAGGTGGTAGGGAGGGGGAAGGCTGGGGGCTACAGGGCAAAATCACAGGCTGTGGCAGGTCTCCTGGTGACAATATCTACTGTGTAGTGTGACTCTAATGTAGCACTCCCTCCCTCCCTCACTCCCTCCCTCACTCTCTCGCTCTCTCTTAAATACACACCTCCTCCTCCTGCTCTCTACACCCCTCCGTCTCTAGCTCTCTCCCTCCCTCACACACACACACCTCCTCTTGGCACTCCTCCATCTCCCCATCACCCAACAACATCACCAAGTGTCATTTCCACTTACCAGATCCATTAATGCTTGAGCTGTGAGCACTCAAAGTGTGTATGTGTGTGTGGTATGTAGCAACCAGCAGATGTATCTTCTTTCAGTATGTCTTATTCAATATCTCCTATCTAATGCATTAGAATGTTGTTACAAAATCAAGCTTGTGTAACAACATTATATTAGTAACAGCATTACATTACAGTAATATCAAATACATGACGTGTTTGGGTACATTAAATGGCTGTAAGAGCGAATTTAGCGTGTGTGTGTAAGTGTGTGTGTGTGTGTGACAGTAACCCTAACACAGAGAGCGAGATAGAGGACTATGTATTATCTGCCTGGAGGGGCTGTAGTGCTGTTGTTATTATCAGCTTCATAAAGCCTGTAGCAGGTTCCTGCATGTGTGTGTGTGTGTGTTCATGTGTCACCCTCTGTCCCCTCCCTTGTGATCCTGACTCTATATTACATCTGCCTTGTCACATGAATTCAGCCATCACACTCCCCCTTCCTCTTCACATATACACACACACACGCCATACTGGATGGCCTCCATTTTGCGAGCTCCGACCAAACTTAGCTATTTTGTGATTCTTTTGGCATTTATCTTTACTTTATTTTCACAAAATGTATCCGCTATTATTTCTAATAACCTATAAGAACTTTTGAACGTCAGATCGGCAGTTACTAACCCCAATTCCGACCCAATTTTCAGTTTACTCAAGAGGAAACACTGACGTTATAGAGGCAGGAGAAATTAAGGCGAAGGGAAAACCGGCAACCTCTTCCTCCATTCTATTGGCCAATGTACAGTCATTTGATAGTGAGATCGATGACCCCGGATAGTGGATTTGCTACCAACGGGACTCTCGTAACGGCAATATTCTCTTCTTTACTGACACATGGTTTTCAGACAAAATAACCCCAATGGCTATCCAAGTCGATAGATTCTCAATTCACCCGGACGGGCAGGACAGTAGAGTCAGAGACATTGAGAGGGGTAGTTGTTTGCCTCTTTATCAACAACAAATGGTGTGCTGACTCGAGCGCAGTGGAAGTCTCTACCCATTGTTCACCCATCTTGGAATACCTGATGGTCAAATGCCGACCCTTCTACCTCCCGAGGGAGCTTTCAGCGAGTATCATGACTGTTGTATACATTCCACCTCAGGAAAGAAATAGAAGAAGCTGGCACATACCAAACTATTCAAGGCTATAAATAAGCAGGAAAACTTACATCCGGCCACCGATTTTAATTCCACGTCATTATGACACGTGATGCCCAATTTCCATCAACACATCTCCTTCGCCATTAAGGGCGAAAAGTCCTAAGGAAATGCATCGACGACGTTGTCCCCACAGTGAAGGTTAGCTGCTTCCCCAATCAAAAGCCCTAACACAGAGGTTGGTGCTAAGATAATGGACAGGGCTACCGCACAGGTCTATCACTCACTCTTAGAAAAAAGGTTCCTTCTATCTCATGCTTCATATATGGAACCTCCTTTTATAGGATTCTTTGATCAGAAACCTAGAGGTTCTTCTTCACTAAACCAAAATGGCTCCATATATAACCCTGCACGATGCCATTTATGATGTATAGCTACTGCTATTAAATAGTCATATTTTGAGCCAATAATATAATTTAATAAACAATTAAATAATGGACAAAATAATGCCAGCATACTTTTTAGAATGTATTGTTATTTTATGCTAACATAGTTTGGAAATATGCACTGGTGGCCAGGGAGGCATCTCTTTGCTTGAATGATGGCCCACGTCAACTCTGGTTGACTTCTTTACAATGCAATACAATACAATATACTTTGTTTATTAGTTACAGTGAACAACCAAACTGTGTCTTCTGCTCTGTTCTCAAGCCCCCAAACCTCAGACCTCACGCATACAGTTGAGAGGAACACAGGTTCAAGCTGCATGCATCGCCCCAGAATGGAGAGCATGTTGTGGGGTTAAGGGACATGCTCAAGGGCCCAACGGAAGGGGAATGTTTTGAGAATGTGAACCCAGCAGCCCTCCAGTCATCAGATCAATTCTGCTCGGGTTTTGAACCGGCCACCTTTCGGCCACAGGTCCAACTCCTTAGCTGCAGGGCCACCTGCTTGAGAAGAAGAAAAAAGGAGCCAAAACCTGAGTTCATCTTCTACATAGTAATATAATTATTACTATGTGGAAGAACAATTTACATGCAGTTGATGTCAGCAGCAGCCGAAAGAGAGATCCTCTGACTCTGATAGTTCTGGGTTTCTGCCAGAATGAGAAAAACATAGATAGTGTGTTAAAAGTCATGTAATGATTAACTAGGCTATTGAATCACCAATAATTATTATACACAATTTATTATAAATGATTTATGCATACCTCCTCTCAGTCAGCAGCAGTCTTCTAATGGCTTCATGAAACATAAGCTAGTCCCCTCAATTGACTCTTCACTGAAATACTGAAATAAAATAAACAATTAGCTAATTGCCACTGTCGGGCCATAATAAAAATGTATAATAAAAAGTGATGTTAATTTGAAAAAATGTAAATTCAATTACGTTTCAACTTTATTTATCTAGCCTACAGTTTATCATATGACTTTGTCTTCATATATTTGAATTAAATTATCAACTTTGCTTACCTTAATAAATGTAAAAGTAACGTGATTATTGTTAGTCTACTTGCAAGTTGGTTCAACCACCGTCCTCTTGCTTCGTCATGCTGGAATGGATTGGCAGTTGGTTTTTGAATCGGAATGGCATTAACATTTAGAATTAATCCATCCAAAAGGTTCAATAGAGAACCCCCTTTTTGCCTAAGAGTGTATGCTTTTATTAAACCCATTATTTCCTCTTGCTTCTGGCTAGCATCTGCAACAGGACAGGTTTGTATGAACCTTGCTGTTTGCCACTCAGACCTCTGCAAAAATGTTGCAAAATATGAATTCAATCTTCCCCTTGCCGTAGAGAGCTAATGGTGTCGGAAGTTTGCTAGCCATTTTTCTGACCAGGCGAGTATCATTAATATAAATATACATGTCAAATGAAAACAGCTAAAACAAATTATAATGGAATGTTAGCTGTCATTTCAGAGTTTGATGTGACTGGGTTAGCTTTGTTAGCTGTTGATTTCTAAAATCCTTATTACACCCTGGGGTAGGGATAGAACCCTAAAGACAACCCTGAGGCTACGGCTCAGGACAGGAACAAGTACCAGAAGTCCCGCCCCAAGCTCCATCAGCAAACAAGAAAAAGGACAATATAGTAATAAGTTGGAATCATACTACACGTGCTCCGACGCCGCCACATGTGTCAGGGGTTATTAGTCCATTACGGATTACAAAGGAAGACCCAGCCGTGATCTGCCCAACGATGCCTCTCTTCCAGATGAACTCAAAGCATTTTATGCACGCTTCGACAGTAACAACACCATACCTTGTGCAAGGACCCACACCGACCCAGAGGACTGGGTGATCTCTCTCCGAGGCCGACATGAGTAAGGTCTTTAATCAGGTCAACACTCGCACGGCCGAAGGGCCAGACGGTATTTCAGAGTGGGTGCAGATCAGCTGGCAGGCATAATCACTGTAATCTTCAACCTCTCCTTGTCCCAGTCTGTAAACCCCACGTCCTAAGATGACTACCATCATTCCTGTTCCCAAAAACACTAAGGCATCATGCCACAATGACTACCGCTCTGTGGAGCTCACATCTGTAATCACAAAGTGCTTTGAGAGTCTGGATATGGCACACATCAACTCCATCATCCCTATTTGCATATCGCCCCAATCTCCATTGTACTCCACATTGCCCTCACCCACCTAGATAATAGGAACACCTATGTGAGAATGCTGTTCATTGACTACATCTCAGAATTCAACACCATTGTCCCCTCCAAGCTCGTCACAAAACTTTGGACCCTGGGACTGAACACCTCCCTCTGAAACTGGATCCTGGACTTCCTGATAGGCTGACCCCAGTTGGTTAGGGTAGGCAACATTACCTCCACCATGCTGACCCTCAACATAGGGGCCCCACAAGGGTCTGTGCTTAGTCCTGCCCTGTATTCCCTGTTCACTCACGACTGCGTGGCCACGCATGACTCTAACACCACCATCAGGTTTGTTGACGAGCATTCCCACATCCACATTGACAGGTCTGCAGTGGGGTGGGTCAAGAGTTTCAAGTTCCTCGTGTCCAAATTACTAAGGATTTAAAATGGTTCCCTCACACGCGCACAGTTGTGAAGAAGGCGTGACAGTGCATCTTCCCTCTCTGGAGGTTGAAAAGGTTTGGCATGGGCCCTCAAATCCTCTAACAGTTCTACAGCTGCACCATTGACAGCATCTTGACTGGCTGCATCACTGCTTGGTACTGTATGGCAACAGCCACCGCATGTCGCTACATGGTACGGACAGGTGGTATGGACAGCCCAGTACATTACTGGGGTCGAGCTCCCTGCCATCCAGGACCTCTATATCAGGCAGTGTGGAAGGAAGGCCAAAGACTCCAGCCACCCAAACCATATACGCAATGCAAGCGGTACCTGTGCATCAAGTCTGACACCAACAGGCTCCTGAACAGCTTCTATCCCCAAGCCATTAGATAGCTAAATAGCTGACAGAATGGCTACATGGACTATCTGAGTTGACCCTTTAATTTGTATATTTTGTAGTCTCTATGCACACTCACAGGACTCTACACACTCACAGGACTCTACACACTCACAGGACTCTACACACTCACGCACACGGACACTCCAACACACACATGACATGCACACACATTTATACTGACTCTACACACATGCACACACACTCACATTGTAAGGTTCTGGGCTTATTTTCTTAGTCAACCTTGTTTTCTGTGTTCTTGAACGTAGCCCTGTTTCTTTGTGTTCTTGAACGTAGCCCTGTCTTTCATTTTTGTTAATTGATTTCACCTGTGTTTGTTACTCACCTGGTCTCATCAGCTCCTTATTTAGTTCAGTTCTTTCTGTTTGTGCCTTTGTGAGATATTGTTTGTTTTGACTCTACTAAGCCTTTTCCTAGCTCGGTTGTTATAGCCTTCAGTTCTAATTTTGATTCACCTTCCTGCTTGCCTACCTGTGTTTGATCATTGCCTGTCTGTGACCACGATTCCTGCCTTCTGCGAAGGCGAAACAAACCCCTGCCGCGCTCTGCGCATGAATCTACACCTTTTCTCCCTAAGTGTTCATGACACACATGCAATCATCTATGCTGCTGTTATTCTGTTTATAATATATCCTGATGCCTAGTCACCTTACCCCTATACATATCTACCTCTATCACTCCAGTATCCCTGCACATTGTAAATATGGTATTAGAATTGACCGTGTACGAATCAAATCAAATCAAATCAAATTTTATTTGTCACATACACATGGTTAGCAGATGTTAATGCGAGTGTAGCGAACTGCTTGTGCTTCTAGTTCCGACAATGCAGTAATAACCAACAAGTAATCTAACTAACAATTCCTAAACTACTGTCTTATACACAGTGTAAGGGGATAAAGAATATGTACATAAGGATATATGAATGAGTGATGGTACAGAGCAGCATAGGCAAGATACAGTAGATGGTATCGAGTACAGTATATACATATGAGATGAGTATGTAAACAAAGTGGCATAGTTAAAGTGGCTAGTGATACATGTATTACATAAGGATGCAGTCGATGATATAGAGTACAGTATATACGTATGCATATGAGATGAATAATGTAGGGTAAGTAACATTATATAAGGTAGCATTGTTTAAAGTGGCTAGTGATATATTTACATCATTTCCCATCAATTCCCATTATTAAAGTGGCTGGAGTTGAGTCAGTGTCAGTGTGTTGGCAGCAGCCACTCAATGTTAGTGGTGGCTGTTTAACAGTCTGATGGCCTTGAGATAGAAGCTGTTTTTCAGTCTCTCGGTCCCAGCTTTGATGCACCTGTACTGACCTCGCCTTCTGGATGATAGCGGGGTGAACAGGCAGTGGCTCGGGTGGTTGATGTCCTTGATGATCTTTATGGCCTTCCTGTAACATCGGGTGGTGTAGGTGTCCTGGAGGGCAGGTAGTTTGCCCCGGTGATGCGTTGTGCAGACCTCACTACCCTCTGGAGAGCCTTACGGTTGAGGGCGGAGCAGTTGCCATACCAGGCGGTGATACAGCCCGCCAGGATGCTCTCGATTGTGCATCTGTAGAAGTTTGTGAGTGCTTTTGGTGACAAGCCGAATTTCTTCAGCCTCCTGAGGTTGAAGAGGCGCTGCTGCGCCTTCTTCACGATGCTGTCTGTGTGAGTGGACCAATTCAGTTTGTCTGTGATGTGTATGCCGAGGAACTTAAAACTTGCTACTCTCTCCACTACTGTTCCATCGATGTGGATAGGGGGGTGTTCCCTCTGTATATACTGTAGCTTCTTACTTTCTCATGTTCTTCATATTTTTAGTTCTCATGTTTTTGTTCTACCTTGTGTTATTTTTAGTGCTACATTGATATTGATTACTGCATTTTTGGTTTTGGAGCTGGCAAGAAAGGCATTTCATTGCACACAACATTAAAACGTTACATTTGAAACACACTCTCTCGGCTCTTGCTCTTGCGCTCTCTCTCACTCACTCACCAAAGCAAGACACCATTATGTTGTCATCCAGAATCACATGTATTTATTTTCCAAGCTATAGCAAACCATATTTTAAAGGAACAAATACTTTGGTCTACTTCATGTTTTCATTTTTTGCCATAGAAAAAATATTATGATACTGGTGTTGCCACAGACTATTCATGTCATCTGGAAAGAGATGGGACAGAGAGGATAGGGTAACCATCCTGCTTTTATGGGATGGGATGGGGGGCTCAGTGAATGAGGGTGGGATTTAGTACTGTATGCCTTTTCATGGTTCCTCTCCCACAGAGCTGAGAGACAGGGAGATGGGGTGTTAGGAAAAATAGGGACTAGTGTGTGTGTGTGTGCGCCTGCATGTGTGTGTGTAAGACTCAGGGGAGCACCCTTAGCAGCCAGACTCATTGACAGATAGGCAGAATAAACTGTTCACGGGGGACACTGTCTCACACATGGCACACTTACCGCCTTTAGAGTACATCAGCTAAAAAGCTGCCAGGCGTGTGTGTGTGTCTTCATGTGTGGGTCTGTTTTGTGCGTGTGTGTGTGTGCACTGCACATGTTTGTGTGCATTTGCATGCGTGCATGTGTATATGTGTGCCTCCTAGTAAACACCGCGGTGGTCCCTCAAAACTCTTTCCTGTAGCTCCCCTATCTGTCTTGTGAGTATGACACATTGAACATGGCAGGTTGACAGGGTAATTCTCCTGTCTAGCTGTTGTTTGCCTTGGTAATTATCATCAACATCCATTCCACTCAGATTAGCACTGTGTGTAATGGATGTACAATATGTATGCCCTTTCCAACTTCACCCCCTTCTGTGTGTGTGTGTGTGTGTGTGTGTGTGTGTGTGTGTGTGTGTGTGTGTGTGTGTGTGGGGGAAAGACAGAGTGAGAAAGAGACCATGAATGAAAGAAAAAGGCTGCTGCTTATATACATATGTTTGTAAAGTAGCCCACTTTTGTCTATGTGTGTGTGTGTGTGTGTGTGTGTGTGTATTCCCTCTTCTCTTCTCTCCTTTGTGTGATTGTTCCTATTAAGCTGCTGTTCTCATCTCTTCACGGGGTCATGATTGATGTGGGATCTGAATTGGTCATTTGTAATTTTCTCAGATGTTATGATAAGATGTAGTGTACACTCCTGCCCTCGTGGGCATGACCCTGAATACTAAAGAGAAGGGTGACTGAGGACAGAGGGAGGAAACCTAGCAGACTGTTTCTGGATTTCAGGAAAATATTAATAGTTGAATTAGAAAAGTCCAAGACACAGAGCCTCATTAAAAGGATGAGTCAGAATTCCTGGTAAACCATTTCTCTGTCTTTTCACAAAACAATTATGCCAGCTCTACAGACCATGCCCTGAAAGAACACATTAGAGAAATGGCATAGCTATTATGGTGGGGTGTCAGAACATATGATTAGAGCAGTGTATCTTGTGACCTGAACGTGTTTGTGAAACTGATTATGCCTGGTGATAGGAATGCACGATATGGTCAAATAATCTCATTGCGTTTTTTTTCTTGCTACCAAATATTGCCATTGCGATTTGACTTGTGATTTAGATCAAAACACTTGGGTGAACTGTTGGAATCATAGAAATCAAATTAGTATTTACGATTCTATGGTTGCTGTGGTTTGGCATGGCAGATCCTCGGCGCTCACAGCCTCACCAGACCTCAAGGCTGCCTGAGAGACTGACCCATTCAACATTACCAGCTGTCATCATACGCAGCTCTATGGTGAGAAACATCTTGGTCCCCAAGGCAAAAACCCTGTGCTACCCAGGCGCACGAGTACAGGACATAACAAGGCTGCTTCTGACTGTTCTACCACAGATGCCGGGAGCTGACATTGTTGTAGTCCGTGTGGGGTCAAACGACATCAGGTGGGCTAACTCGGAACATTTCAAGATGGATTTTAAAGAACTGATTTTAGCATTAAAAGACTCCAAAAAAACTGTCAATCATTTCAGGTCTGGTACCATCGTTGTGCCGCGGGTGTGAAAGATTCAGCAGACTGCTGGCATTACACATCTGGCTAAAAGACGAAAGACTCAGCAGACTGCTGGCATTACACATCTGGCTAAAATTACACATCTGGCTAAAAGGCGAAAGACTCAGCAGACTGCTGGCATTACACATCTGGCTAAAAGACGAAAGACTCAGCAGACTGCTGGCATTACACATCTGGCTAAAAGACGAAAGACTCAGCAGACTGCTGGCATTACACATCTGGCTAAAAGACGAAAGACTCAGCAGACTGCTGGCATTACACATCTGGCTAAAAGACGAAAGACTCAGCAGACTGCTGGCATTACACATCTGGACTCAGCAGACTGCTGGCATTACACATCTGGCTAAAAGACGAAAGACTCAGCAGACTGCTGGCATTACACATCTGGCATTAAAAGGCGAAAGACTCAGCAGACTGCTGGCATTACACATCTGGCTAAAAGACGAAAGACTCAGCAGACTGCTGGCATTACACATCTGGCTAAAAGACGAAAGACTCAGCAGACTGCTGGCATTACACATCTGGCTAAAAGACGAAAGACTCAGCAGACTGCTGGCATTACACATCTGGCTAAAAGACGAAAGACTCAGCAGACTGCTGGCATTACACATCTGGCTCTCAGCAGACTAAAAGACGAAAGACTCAGCAGACTGCTGGCATTACACATCTGGCTAAAAGACGAAAGACTCAGCAGACTGCTGGCATTACACATCTGGCTAAAAGACGAAAGACTCAGCAGACTGCTGGCATTACACATCTGGCTAAAAGACGAAAGACTCAGCAGACTGCTGGCATTACACATCTGGCTAAAAGACGACTGTAGCTCTGCTGGAGTCAGTTTTATTGATAACTCTGACACCTTGAAACAGAAGATACTTAACAGGAATGATGGAGTACATCTTGGCTCCTGGACTCTGTCCACACATTTCAAGGCTGTGTTGAAACAATGACTTGTAAATGATCCAAGACCTGCTCAGTTAATCCCTACCATTGTGACACTGAGTCGTTATAATGCTGCATCAAATGTACATGATTTTAGGGCCATTGGCAAACACAATGTAAGTAATTTAATGTATGTACCCCTAATTCCACCGAATACATCTATTTATTCTACAGCTATTGTAAGCAGTAATCATGAGCCTATAAACCAGAGTTACACTGTTAGCACTGAGGCGGTGTGCAATAGAAGGAAGACCACTCAGCTCCAATGTAAATAACACGAGTAAGACTACCTCTGATAAGCTTCCCACTAAAAATTGCCCATAGTAGTCTAAGAAACAAGGTCCATGAAGTCAATAACTTGCTTGTATCAGATGACATTCATCTCTGAAACTTACGTAGATAATACCTTTGATGAGACAGTGGTAGCAATACATGGTTCTAACATCTACCGAAGACAGAAATGCCAACGGAGGCGGTGTTGCTGTCTATACTCAGAACCACGTTCCTGTAAAGCTTAGAGACGATCTAATGGTAAATACTGTTGAAGCAATATGGGGCGACAGGGTAGCCTAGTGGTTAGAGAGTTGGACGAGTAACCGAAAGGTTGCAAGTTCATATTCCCGAGCTGACAAGATACAAATCTGTCGTTCTGCCCCTGAACAGGCAGTTAACCCACTATTCCTAGGCCGTCATTGAAAATAAGAATTTGTTCTTAACTGACTTGCCTAGTTAAATGAAGGTCAAAATAAATAAATATGACTAAAGGTTCATCTGCCTCACCTAAAGCCCATTCTTGTGGGAAGCTGCTGTAGACCACCAAGTGCTAACAGTCAGTATCTAGATAATATGTGTGAAATGCTTGATATTGTATGTGATATCAACAGAGAAGTATATTTTCTGGATGATTTAAATATTGACTGGCTATCATCAAGCTGCCCACTCAGGAAAAAACTTCAATGTAAAGGGTGTGTGTTGGTGGCAGGGAAGTCAGGTGCAGGAGAACGCACTTGGTAAAACGGAGTTGTTTAATAAATGCTGATAAAACTCCAAAAACCAAAATGTACAAAATAACAAAAGTGGGAACAAAACCCAACACCAACATAATACATCACATACAAACAAACCATCTCCGTCAAGGACATGAGGGGATACAGAGGGTTAAATACACAACATGTAATTGATGGGATTGGAACCAGGTGTGAAGACAAGACAAAACCAATGGAAAATGAAAAATGGATCAGTGATGGCTAGAAGGCCAGTGACGTCGACCGCCGAACGCCGCCCGAACAAGGAGAGGGACCGAAGTCGTGACATTCAAACTGTAACCAGTGCCTGCAACCTGGATCAGGTTGTCAGTTAACCTACCAGGGTAGTTACAAGCAGCAGAGGAATTAAATCATCAACATGTATTGATCACATCTTTACTAATGCTGCAGATATTTGCTTTAAAGCAGTATCCAAACCCGTAGGATGTAGTGATCACAATATATTAGCCATATCTAGGACAACCAAAGTGCCAAAGGCTGGGCCTAATATAGTGTATAAGAGGTAATACAATAAGTTTTGTTGTGATTCTTATGTTGATGATGTAAAGAATATTTGCTGGTCTGTGGTGTGTAGAGAGGAGCAACCAGACGCCGCACTTGATGTATTTATGAAACTACTTATGAAACTACTTATTCCAGTGTGTGTGTACATGGGTATATGTGTGTGAGTGTACTGTATGTGTGTTCCTCAGACCTCTCGGTATTGGTCATCCTGCTGCTCTAGGCCAATTAGAGTGCTGTGTGGTCCGCCTGCAGCCATTGGGCACAGCCAGGGGTCAGAGAGTGTGACACGTCTCCTCTGACAGCCTCCGATTCGCTTGGCAGCCCGCGCCGGGGTAGGGTGCTGCCCCCGTCCACCCCTTGGCACCCAGGGATTTGACATGTGACAAGAGGAGACAGGGGCAGCAGGGGCACCAGAGTGTCTGGACGGTACAGGGGCTACAGCAATTATTAGGGCCAAGGACTAGCCAAGGCCTGGACCCTCTATCTGTCAACAATGGAGGGGTCCTAAAACAGTAAGCCTAGTGGTTACTGTACATGTGGGTGGTGTTCATTATTTGAGAATGTTACCATTCAAAGACAGAGATAGAATCTCATCCATGTCATTTAGGCAGTGTCAGATAGGCTGGTTAACTCTGTAGTGAGAGAGCAACCTAACCTGCTGTGAACTGTAGATGGTGTACACCACACTAGGTGTTTCATTAGGGGTTGAGAGGGAGACCTGTAGAGTGAGATTATTTGGCTTTGGCTGCCCTCCTGTAGAGTGTCAGTAAGGGGCTTCACCTGGGGCTCTACACAGTACCTCCTAATATCCATCCTCTTCCTCCCACTCTCTCTCTCTCAGACTGATGGCTGTGCCGCACAGAGCCACATCGTAAATTAGTCCCGGGTGGTGACACAGTGCTTTCTGGGTAATTTGGACAATGGGGCGTTTGACAGCTCACCCATCACAACTACAGCGCCCCAGGGAGCCACTACTCCTCTTGAGCTTTTCTCTTCCCCCTCTTTTCTCTTCTCCCTTCCTCTCCTCCCTCACCACTGATGGAGCGACTCTCTAAGTAGCAGCATCATTCTCCAATCAAGCACCAAAATGTCTTTTCATCCAGGAGAGAGCAAAGGAAGGAGAGGAGAGAGTGATGCAGCACATAAAGATAGATGAGGAAAGAGGGAGCTACAGTAGAGAGAGGAAAGAGGGAGCTGCAGTAGAGAGGAAAGAGGGAGCTGCAGTAGAGAGAGGAACGAGGGAGCTGCAGTAGAGAGAGGAAAGAGGGAGCTGCAGTAGAGAGAGGAACGAGGGAGCTGCAGTAGAGAGAGGAAAGAGGGAGCTACAGTAGAGAGGAAAGAGGGAGCTACAGTAGAGAGAGGAAAGAGGGAGCTGCAGTAGAGAGGAAAGAGGGAGCTGCAGTAGAGAGAGGAACGAGGGAGCTGCAGTAGAGAGAGGAAAGAGGGAGCTGCAGTAGAGAGAGGAACGAGGGAGCTGCAGTAGAGAGAGGAAAGAGGGAGCTACAGTAGAGAGAGGAAAGAGGGAGCTACAGTAGAGAGAGGAAAGAGGAAGCTACAGTAGAGAGAGGAAAGAGGGAGCTGCAGTCGAGAGAGGAAAGAGGGAGCTACAGTAGAGAGAGGAAAGAGGGAGCTGCAGTCGAGAGAGGAAAGAGGGAGCTACAGTAGAGAGAGGAAAGAGGGAGCTACAGTAGAGAGAGGAAAGAGGGAGCTGCAGTCGAGAGAGGAAAGAGGGAGCTACAGTAGAGAGAGGAAAGAGGGAGCTACAGTAGAGAGAGGAAAGAGGATGGTGAGAAAAAGGGAAGAAAATGAGAGGAAAGTGAAACATGTTTCTATAAATGTATGATCAGCATTATCACTCATCCCAGAAGAACGCATAAACAAAATTTAATGCAATCTCACTTTTTGAAAACTGTCAAGAACAACATATTTCCAATATTTCCTGTAAACCAGAATAATTCTGACCTTGTAACAAATCAGCTGAATGCATCAATCCAGCGTTGTCTATCTAGAGTTTTGCAGAAGGGTTGTGCCACCTCTTGCTTATGCACATAGCCTTTGTATTCCCGCTGCAGTACAGTGAGCCTCCGTTTCCATGACACCCTGGGAATTAATTTCCTCAGAATGCAGAATTAAACCTCAGAAAGATTCCCTCTCTTTTCTAAACTGCAGCATATTTTTCATGGCTGTATTTCATATAGGGAGGCAGTGTATTGGACTGTATTTTATAAGAACGACCTGTGCTGGTTCAGGATCAGTCTTCCTGTCTCTCCCTGTAATGAAATGAGGGAGTGGCTCTGTGTGTCTCGGCCTTCCAGTGTCCTCTTGCCAGTCTCTGTCTCTCTGTATGTCTGTCTGTAATACTAATAATAATGGTGGGTGCTCATATTTGTCCTATTTCAAGTGTGTATTAATACATGTGTGACTTGGAAATGTGTTTTTGCGTATCCCAATCCTTGTAGAGTGGGGTCACGGCCAGGGTCTGCCATTATCAACGTCTCGGGGATTCAAACTAGCAACCTTTCAGTTACTGGTGTTTTATTGATGTTGAATTTAACCTTTATTTAACTAGGCAAGCAAGTTAAGAACAAATTCTAACCGCTACTTGCCGATCTCTCTCTCTCTCTCTCTCTCTCTCTCTCTGCCTGTCTGCCTGTCTGTATTAAGTAGATCACTCATCCATCTCTTCAGCCATCATAGTCTCTCAGAGCCTGCCCTGGCCTGTGCGAAACAACAGTCTATGCTGCTCTTGTTTTTCTGGTTAGGGTCATTATCTGACCACCGTGACCTTGTCATCTCTGGCACCATAAGATCAGTTGGATGAGGTCCAGGTCCTATGGCTCTGGAATGCAGACGGCCTACTGCCAGAGAAAGACCAGAGAGCTGGAGTGGGTGGAGGGTGGAGGGCTGGGTCAACGTTTATACGAAGACTTTATTATCCACGCATTTTTCACATGTGTTTCTCCATCAGAAATGATTCCCTGTGGGTTCCTTGATTTGTGTGGGTAAAGTATTACTGTTCTCAGATTTTTCATTTAAAGATTTTAGATGTGTATGAAAATGTGTTTTATTGCAAAATGCTATATATCTGTTGTTTAGCTAGAATGCATTTTTTGTATCCTGTATATTCACTGTAAGTCTCTGGATAATAGAATCTGATAAATGACTAAAATGTCAAATGTAAATGTTTTACATACAGAACGCATATTACTGTATTGAATACATTTTTTAAAATATTGATGTCACAAATGTTTAATTTGTACATTTCTTTGAATACAATGTAGTTATTTGTTACATTTGACTGTGTAAAACCTATAGCAGTACAACTTATTTCTCTGAGAGTGAGCCACATATATTGCATTTTGCATGAGTATTTGTCTCTCTGAAATGAAACCAGTAAGTGTGAGATTTGAAACAAATACATGTCTGTCATTGACAACCTCATGCCATGATTAGATAGTGAGAAAACACACCAATCTCTTTCATCATTTCTTTAAACAATCAAGTCAAATTTACCAACGTTTCTGAAAATTAATATATAGCGTTTTGGAATAAAACTCTTCATATAGGGGGCTTGAAATCATGCACTCAATGTACAAAAAGAGAAAGGGAGAGAAGGGGGGGAGGCAGAGAGAGAAAAATAATTACAGAGAGAGAGAGAAACGGAACTGTACTGTATGTAAAATAAAGAACTAGACAGAAATGAGGTGGCCATATTGGTGTTATTAGTAATTTCAACTGGCTGTTTGTGCTGGGCATTTCTGATATTGTGTTGTGCTATTTCTGTCCTTGATCTGAAAGCACCAGGCGATCTGCCCTGGCTTCCCAATGAAAAACCTTTTAATCTGAGAGAGAGACAGAGAGAGGTGAGAGAGAACATATAGAGAGAGGGAGAGGAAAGAGAACAAGGAATGTGGAGGGAGAGAAAGAAAGAGAGAGGGAGAGGAAAGAGAAAAAGGTAGGAGTGAGAAACAGAGTGAAGTTTATCGAAAGCATGTCCATTTCTCATTTAGCACATTTTCTACGCTTATCTCCAGGCCCACTCTCCCATCCCACTACTGCTGCAGCTCTCCAGCCTCGCGCACTGCCATGCTGAGGTGGGCAAAATCAATTTTTGCAGATACATTTTTGCAATTACATCACTTACTCTGTTTAAGATAAGATGCATGAATTGGACTACTCTTGAAGCACCAGATTGAATTATTCATTTGGTTTACTCAACTCGGTCTCTCTCTATCTCTCTCTCTCTCTCTCTCTCCCCCCCTTCTCTCTCTCCTCCTCTCGCTCTCTCTCCCTCCCCCCACCTCTCTGTCTCTCTCGGTCCCGGGTCCCATGGTCCCAGGGGATGAAATATGAGTGTGTTTAGCACTCTTCAGTAGAGAGCACAGGACATGGGAGGGGTCACTGGGCCTCTAATGCTACCCAATAAATATCTGCTGCTCCTAGCGTCATCTGTGTTGGGAGAGGGGGGAATATGCTCTCGCTGTCTTTCTATCTCTCTCTCTGAGTGTATGGCTACATTAGTGTATACAGGGGGAGAAGACGAGAAATGAAAGTAGATTGCTGAGTGCATGGGAGCATATGCATTCATCATGTGGGTTGTTTATGGTAGTGTTTCAATGTTTCTGTGTTTGTGAGAACAGAGTCGTCCATATAGATTTGAGCCACCAGTCTAGTATTGGTCTTTACTTATTTCAAGACAGCCAGTATTGATTGAAGGGAGTCTTTAGCATTGATTTATGTTCACTCAATGTAATGGGGAGATGTGCTGGGAACACGGTGATAATAGGTGGCTCTGATTGACAGTGCTCACTGTCTTGTGACACTTTGCGTGACAGCGTGGTCTTATATCAGATAATGGTGGTGGACTCAAATTCTTTACAGATCACTGTACAGGCCTACTGGATTTCCCTAAAAGCATTCCCTACTGTAGAACATTCCTTGCCCATGCCCATGTATTGTCCATTGTCCTTAAAGCTGGAATCCTTCGTTGTGAAACGGCCACGTCCGGTTGGGATATTACAACAACAAACAAGTTACTGCAAACAACAAACACTGTTATTCCCCCTTTGACATGAGAGGCTCCTTCCTCGTTTCAACAACAAAACAAAAACAATAAGGAAGGAGCTGGGGGCAAACATTGGTGCAGTTTCCCCTCGTGGATTTCTATCTTTAAGGGAGAGAAACGGTCAGGCAGAAAGGAGGAGTGGAGAGACGAGAGGAGGGAATGGAGGACAGTAGGAGTATAAGAATAAGGGTTGGGATGAGAGGAGAGAATGGAGGACAGTAGGAGTATAAGAATAAGGGTTGGGATGGGAGGAGAGAATGGAGGACAGTAGGAGTATAAGAATAAGGGTTGGGATGGGAGGAGAGAATGGAGGACAGTAGGAGTATAAGAATAAGGGTTGGGATGAGAGGAGAGAATGGAGGACAGTAAGAGTATAAGAATAAGGGTTGGGATGAGAGGAGAGAATGGAGGACAGTAAGAGTATAAGAATAAGGGTTGGGATGAGAGGAGAGAATGGAGGACAGTAGGAGTATAAGAATAAGGGTTGGGATGAGAGGAGAGAATGGAGGACAGTAGGAGTATAAGAATAAGGGTTGGGATGGGAGGAGAGAATGGAGGACAGTAGGAGTATAAGAATAAGGGTTGGGATGAGAGGAGAGAATGGAGGACAGTAGGAGTATAAGAATAAGGGTTGGGATGAGAGGAGAGAATGGAGGACAGTAAGAGTATAAGAATAAGGGTTGGGATGAGAGGAGAGAATGGAGGATAGTAGGAGTATAAGAATAAGGGTTGGGATGAGAGGAGAGAATGGAGGACAGTAAGAGTATAAGAATAAGGGTTGGGATGAGAGGAGAGAATGGAGGATAGTAGGAGTATAAGAATAAGGGTTGGGATGAGAGGAGAGAAAGCATCAGCCAAGTGAAGAGCAGAGGAGTGTGTGGGGAATAGAGGAGGAAAGGAAAAGGAGAGGAGAAGATTTATGCCCACGTTCATCTGTGTTCACACTTGACTCTCCGCTCATGGAGGGGAAACGGCGGCCCAGTTGATAGAGTGGCTTCCTGGGGACAATAAATCTGGTTGTGGAGAGATAGAATAGAGCTTATCTTCCACTATGGTGTCAGGGAGGAGCATTCACCAGCTGTCATCACACGTACAGAGCAACTATATAACATACGGCAACATCACAGAAAGACAGAGGAAAACAATACGCATTCCCAGACCAATAGAGACAAATTATAAACATTCTCAAAGACACTTAGTTCAGCAATATAGTAGTCTCAAACAGGCATAATGGAGTCATATTCAGACAGCTCAGAAATGAACCCTGCATACAAAGTTTCTTACTCTTCTTCAACAGTGCCTTCAGAAATCACACCCCTTGACCTATTCCACATTTTGTTTCAGCCTGAATAAAAACATGATTCATTTCAGATGTGTCACTGTGTCACTGTGTCACCCCATAATGGCAAAATGGAAATGTGTTTTTAGATTACATTTTGTGAAATGAATTAAAAATGAAAAGCTGAAATGTCTTGAGTCAATAAGTATTCAACCCCTTGGTTATGACAAGCCTAAATAAGTTCAGGATTTAAATAAATGCTTAACAAGTCACACAATGAGTTGCATGGACTCTCAGGATGTGGCCCAGAAGTTAATTGACAGCATGCCAGAGCAGATTGCAGAGGTCTTGAAAAAGAAGGGTCAACACTGCAAATATTGACTCTTTGCATCAACTTCATGTAATTGTCAATAAACGCCTTTGACACTTATGAAATGCTTGTAATTATACGTCAGTATTTCATAGTAACATCTGACAAAAATATCTAAAGACACTGAAGCAGCAAACTTTGTGGAAATTAATATTTGTTTCATTCTCAAAACTTTTGACCACAACTGTACAGACAGACACAGGGACATTACACTGCTGCATTCAAAGGAAAGAAAGGCCACTGAAGGCCTCCGTGATACACAAAGTAGCATCTAGCAGCATAGGGAAACCTCCCTTAATCGACAGGTCCATTAGCTTTTTACAGGAGCTTTTCATCTCTCTGAACTAAAGGCCTGCAGGGCACATGCTCTCTATACCGGACGGGCACTGGTGTAAAGTACTTAAGTAAAAAATACTTTCAAGTACTACTTAAGTAGTTTTTTGGGGTATACTTTACTTTACTTTACTATTTATTTTTTTGGCAACTTTTACTTTTACTTCACTACATTCCTAAGGAAATGTATGTACTTTTTACTCCCTACATTTTCCCTGACACACAAAAGTACTCGATACATTTTGAAAGCTTAACAGGACAGGAAAATTGTTAAATTCACACACTTATCAAGAGAACATCCCTGGTCATCACTACTGCCTCTGATCTGGCAGACTCACTAAACACATGCTTGGTTTGTAAATGATGTCTGAGTGTTGGAGTGTGCCCCCTGGCTATCTGTAAAAATAAAAATAGAAATGTGGCCGTCTGCTTTGCTTAGTATAAGGAATTTAAAATTATTTAAACTTGTACTGAAGTATATTTAAATCCAAATATTTTTAGTATTTTACTCAAGTAGCATTCTACTAGGTGACTTTCACTGTTTAATCTCAGATTGTGTTTAATGTGGGCCTGTCACAGTGTCATATGGCTCATCTTTCCTTGATCACCTGATTGCATCATGACACATACACACGTACACACACACACACACACACACACACACACACACACACACACACACACACACACACACACACACACACACACACACACACACACACACACACACACACACACACACACACACACACACACACACACACACACACGGCTTGTCTCTGTACTGTCAATGGTAGCCACTCATCTCTGTAGGAGGGTGGTGGCTGGGAGTCCTGCCTTTCATCTCACCATGAACATATTTGACATTTACAGGGGCTTCCATGACAAATTATTTCCTCTTCTGTGCTTGAGATTTCAATAATCTGAGCTTGTTTTGTATTTACTCTGGAGAGGAATTGATAATCATAATGCCTCTGCTTCGGACGGTGTAATAGGCAGGTAAGTTATGAATTACTGTAACACATTCCATTCGTTGTCCTCCAAAACACACTTCATATTTAGTTGTATTCCTTACAGTTTACTCTCAATTGTGAGGGATTTACTTAGTTTAAACCTAATATAACATTCAAGTAATATTCAATTGGGGTCTTGAAATATTCAGTAATAAGACACATAATACAAATTAGGAAACACCTCCAATTATGGAAGACAATAGCAGTTGAATAAAATGTAAACTCTCTAAAATATAGACGCAATTCAAAAATATCCTATTGAAATCTAGTCGAGGAAATGCTTGACAGTCAGTATATTGCATATAAAACAGTTTAGGCATATGGCTTATTAAATAGATTATTACAGAAAAGTTATGAGTCTAAACAAGCCAACAAAAGAAATATGTTTCTCAGAATAATTATTTTGAACCCAATAAGTATGCCGGTAACTTATGCAGTCATTTTCAAAACTATCAGATACAGACAAAATGATTCTTACAGGCGATTAGCTAGCTGTTGTTTGGAATCGGAAGTCTAGCTCCAGTTTATTTCCTCTGGTTCTGTTGTGTTTCCTGTTTCACACGTCCAGTGTGACTGTTGGGTGGGCGCCGCAGTGTCAGCAGAAGCACTGTAGCCTGGAGGCAGGGCATCAGTCTGGCTCTCAGATCACTTTGGTGTTAGCAGAACAGATAGAAGTCCATCCCACTGGGCCTCTATGACCATCAAAGCACCAAGGCCAGGCAATATCGTCAGCTGATTTAATCTCAATTAAGTACCTTAATGTGATTGTTTTCAGTGAAAATGGTCAAAAACAAACAAGAAAAGCTTCTTAGCAAAGAGAAACTTCTCAAGCAATAATTTTGCTAGAACTGTCTTAAAGTGGTTTGAATAGGGGGGTAAACTGAAAATATATTATTGGCAGAGAGGTTTGAAACTCTCGTTCCTATTGGTCTATTAACTCATTTACCACATGGTGATGTCACCATGGAAGGCCAGAACATCTCTTACACTAAAAGGGAATTATTATAATTTTCACAATTTCACAGTATTATTCCAACCTCATGCTGCAGTGGAGTGTGTGCTGTTGGTGCGTTGGAGCAGAGGGAGGAACTGAGAAACTGAGAGAGGAAAAGAGAGATGGAAGGAGAGAGAAATGGAGATAGAACTACTCTTTGAGCTTGTTCTTGTTCTATATTCTATTGACTAGAGAGCGAAGGCCAGTCAGATTGTTTAAGAGTCAGGGTCTTTCAAGTATCATGTGGTTTCTTTTTCCATTTATGGGCTGTTTTTCACTGGAGGGCTGCAACCATTCCCTTGTATTTAGGATTTCTTACACTCTAGAAGTTGATGCATTCCAGAGTGTATTGTGTGTGTGTGTGTGTGTGTGTGTGTGTGTGTGTGTGTGTGTGTGTGTGTGTGTGTGTGTGTGTGTGTGTATGTGTGTGTGTGTGCGTGCGTGCGTGCGTGTGGAACAACGTTCTGAATTCTTTCATGCTTGTTTCTGAACTCCAGCCCAACGGTCAGACACAGAGGGAGGGAGAGGGAGCGAGGGAAGGAAAGAGATAGAGAGATAGAAGCAGTAGAGGGTGAAAGGAGGCTAACACTTTCTTTAATGAGGTTCCTCTGCTTTCTTCCATTGTTTCTGGTTCAGGGTCCCTGGGCCTGGGTGGAGAGTGGGCCATAGCCAAGGTGCACTGTAAAGCTACCTCCAAAAGTTCTGATACAATATATTGTAATAGTGGAGAATAGTCTCTATAGATTGCCCTTGGGGAGGAAAGTGTGTGTAGTTATTAGCCATTTAGTGAGAATGGAAGTGCATCAACCCACACCCAGCACAGCTCTCCTCTCCTGCCTGTCGTGACTCGTGGTGAGTACTGAGCACTCAACCCATCCACACACACCTGTGAGGAAGAGAGGTCACAGGTAAGGGGTTAAAGGTCACTCCTAGTTTACTGCTTCTCCTCAATTAGCACTATATCAGGAGCTGAGGATAGAGAGGAGTGATTTAGCACCCATGGTGATGAATAGCAGACACACTGCTCCACACACACACACTCAGACACACATTCACACACACAAACACACAAGCACACACACACTAACCTGGTAGTTTTCTAATCGAGGGCTTGGATGATTGAGGGCACCTCCGGCCTTTATTGTCAGAGCGATCAGCTCCAATCTATGGCAGAGAGAGAGGAGATAACATTAGAATGTTAGCTAGAGATCATGAGAGGAAAGAGAAATATCCACACAGGCACTATTTACTGCTCAGACAGCAGCAGCGTCTGTCTGGGAGACCTGGAGGCCTGATGCAGACAACAAGGCTCCAGTATGTCTGGACACCACAGAGAGAGAGAGAGAGAGAGAGAGAGAGAGAGAGGGAGAGAGGAGAGATAGAGGGACATGGAAGAATTACTGATGGTGCTGATAAACCTTTATGCTATCCCTCTCTGTCTCTGTCGCCATATCTCTCCATCGCTCTCTTTCTCTTTTTCTCTCTCTCTCTCTTTCTCTGGCTCTCTCTCTCTCTGCTTCACCCTCTCTCTCTCTCTGTCTCTGTCCTTTATTTCTCTCATTCTGTTTCACTCTCTCCTTTTCTCTGTGTCTCTCTCTGACACACTGGATTCTTTCGGGTAGACTGGTGAATAATTGATGTCCACCGGTTCGATGGTAAGAATAGAACAGTTCTGGAGGTGACAAATGGAGTGTCGAATGGGCTTCATCTTTCTCTCTTCAAGGAGTCGGGAACTTGTGTGTGAGTTTGTGTGTGTGTGTGTGCATGTGTGTGTGTGTGTTCTTGTGTCATTTAAGAAGGTATGGGATGAAAGAGACCTGTAATTACAGGGAAGCGTATATCTGTCTGCAGCTGAACTATCCCAGGAATGGACTAAACAGGGCCAAAAGCCTGGGGTCGTCGTTGTTAGATATCCTGTGTGTGAGAACGTTTCACCTGGCCTTCTTCTTCTCCTCCCTCTCAACCCCTGAACTCTGGTTCTCATCATCTCATATTATCTCTTCCCTCCTTCCCAGTCAGTAGACAGCAGTAATAACTGCATGAGGTTACGCCAGCCAGACTGGTGTTTAAATCCTGTCTGCATGGGAAGAATCCCAGAACCTTCCTGGACTCTAAAATACACCTGTCTAAACATTCAGGACCATCAAATATAGGGATGGCACAGTGTGCAAATTGGGATACAATAATCCCATGCAAAGATGATGGTAATAACACATTATCCTCTTGTTTTATTTCCACCCCTCCCTCTCCTTTCTCTCTTTCTCCTTCCTCTCTCTCCTTCTTCTCTCTCTCCTTCCTCTCTCGCCTTCCTCTCTCGCCTTCTTCTCTCTCTCCTTTCTCTCTCTTTCTCTCTCTCCCCTCTCTCTCTCTCGCTCTCTCTCGCGCGCTCTCCTTCCTCTCTCTCTCTCGCCTTCCTCTCTTTCTCACTCTCTCTCCTTCCTCTCTCTCTCTCTCTCTCTCCCTCTCCTTCCTCTCGCTCTCTCTCTCTCTCACCACTCTCCCTCTCCTTCCTCTCTCTCCTTTTTCTCTCTCTCCTTCCTCTCTCTCTCTCCTTCGTCTCTCTCCTTCCTCTCTCTCTCTCTCTCTCTCTCCCTTCTTCCTCTCTCTTTCTCTCTCTCTCCTACCACTCTCTCTCTCTCTCTCTCTCCCTACTCTCTCTCTGTCTCTTTCTGCAGTGAGAGATGATGATGACTTCATGGGATTGGGTGATCTGCCAGAGACCTTCCCCTCGGACCCTCCGGAGCCCCTCCCAGTGTTCCTGATGGAGCCCGAGGAGGCGTACATCGTCAAGAACAAACCTGTCAATCTCTACTGCAAGGCCACGCCCGCCACTCAGATCTACTTCAAATGCAACAGCGAGTGGGTCCACCAGAAAGAACACACCGTAGAGGAGAGGGTGGACGAGAACTCGGGTCAGTAAAACTACCAGTGTGATTGTTTTTCTCATATGCACTGTATCTGGTTGTGGTGTTTTATCAACCCTGGAGTGCATTTAATGATCAACATGGACCAAACCTTTAAACATGAACAAAGGAGATCAACATGGTTGAGGTCGAACAGACAGCACAGACACTGAGACAAACAGACCCAGACTCACCCTTCAGCTACGCAGTTCGGTCAGAAAATCAAGGCGATGAATTATTCAGTGAAAACTTTACTATGCCCTTTACCACACCCCTAGAACCACCACGCACATGCTGACACATACACATCCACACACACACGGTTAATGAGAAGAGGATTTTTGTAGCATAGCGACAGTCTTGTTAAACTGAAAGAGATATTTTAACACAGGGCTGCACCAATACTAGTCTGTCACTGCAGAGGCTCTGTCTGAAAGAGTTGAAACTGGACATCATTAAGGCTGAGACACAACACAGACAGAGGCATACTTTTCTCCTTCAGACACTATTGTCTCTCTCTCTTTATCTCTCTCTGTTCTTATCCTCTCTCTCTCTCTCTCTCTCTCTCTCTCTCTCTCTCTCCCTCTCTCTATCTGTGTCCTTATCTCCTCACTCAATTCCCTTTTCTTCTATCGCTCTCTTCTTCTCTCCTACTGTTTCTCTTTACATCAGTCATTATCAGTGTGAGTGAATGATGTTTGATGCTAAACCCTTATGTCTGACGCAAGTCCTCCACACCTTCATCCTCACCCTCACCCCCACCCCAACTCTCATCCCCACCCCAACTCTCACCCCCACCCCATCCCCACCCATCCCCTGAACCCCCAACTCATTCCCACCCCCACCCCAACTCTCATCCCCACCCCAACTCTCACCCCCACCCTCATCCCCACCCCCACCCTGAACCCACACCCTCATTCCCACCCTGAACCCACACCCTCATTCCCACCCCCACCCCAACTCTCATCCACACTCTCATCCACATCTCAACTCTCATCCCCACCCCCACCCCCATCCCCAACCCCCTCCATCCCCACCCTCATCATCCCCCCCCCCCCCCCCCCTCATCCCCAACCCCACCCCCCTCATCCCCACCCTCATCCCCACCCCCACCCCCACCCTCACCCCCCCAGAAACCAAGTCATCCCCACCCCCACCCTGGTTTGGACCCAGTGAGCACAGTAGACAGTCCTGGCCTGTAGATAGTCCAACAGAAAGAGACTGGACCTTCTGCTTACCAAGGCAGACGTCCATTATCCATCTCTTTCTCTGTTTGTCAGTCCTTTCTGCTTACACTAGTGTTCCCTGATTGTCACCTCTCGCTTGTGTGTGTGTGCGTGTGTGCGCGCGTGCATGCGCATATGCATATGCACGTTCGTGTGTGAATATGTGTGCTTACATGTACGTGCATACAGTATGTTTGGATGTGTGCAGGTGTGTGGCGTGTTTAGCCCCCACTCATGTAGAGGTTGAATGGTGAATCCCAGAGTGGAGGGGCTGAGGCTGTTTCTGACTAAACCCTGCTCCTCTGGGCTCCACAGACATTACACACAGCACCATTCGGCTGATTGGCTGTATTCAGCTGCCAAAGGGGGAAATTGACTTCTTTTTGTAGCCCACAGGTAGCAATCACACAGCATTTACCCTCTTTAATCCCGGGGCTCAGAGACACACACATATCGCTGCACTCACTGGAATACACACACACACACACATCCCTGCACCCACTGGCACACATACACACATCCCTGCACCCACAGGCACACACACACACACACATCCCTGCACACACACACATACGCATAATCACATATGTGCACAGACTCTCTCAATTCCCCCTCTCACATGCATACTTTCTTTAAATAAACAGACACCAGGGTGGAACATACTTCAACATGTTCCAAACAGAGCAACACACACACAGATACTATACACACTGACTGATCAAAACATTAGGAACACCTTCCTGATATTTAGTTGCACCCCCTTTTCCCTTCAGAACAGCCTCAGTTCAAGGTGTCAAACTTGTTCCACAGGGATGCTGGTCCATGTCGACTCCAATGCTTTCCACAGTTGTGTCAAGTTGGATGTCCTTTGGGTGGTGGACCATTCTTGATACACACGGGCAACTATTGAGTGTGAAAAACCCATTGCAGTTCTTGACACACTCAAACCGGTGTAGCTGGCATCTATACCATACCCCGTTCAAAGGCACTTAAATATTTGATCTTGCCCATTCACCATCTGAATGGCACACACACACACACACACACACTCCATGTCTCAAGGCTTAAAAATCATTCTTTAACCTGTCTGCTCCACTTCATCTACACTGATTGAAGTGGATTTAACAGGTGACATCAATAAGGGATCATAGCTTTCACCTGGTCAGTCTATGTCATGAAAGATCAGTTTTTGTTCACTAAGTTGATATACAGTGGGGAGAACATGTATTTGACACACTGCCGATTTTGCAGGTTTTCCTACTTACAAAGTCTGTCATTTTTATCATAGGTACACTTCAACTGTGAGAGACAGAATCTAAAACAAAAATCCAGAAAATCACATTGTATGATTTTTAAGTAATTCATTTGCATTTTTTGCATGACATAAGTATTTGATACATCAGAAAAGCAGAACTTAATATTTGGTACAGAAACCTTTGTTTGCAATTACAGAGATCATATGTTTCCTGTAGTTCTTGACCAGGTTTGCACACACTGCCGCAGGGATTTTGGCCCACTCCTCCATACAGACCTTCTCCAGATCCTTCAGGTTTCGGGGCTGTCGCTGGGCAATACGGACTTTCAGCTCCCTCCAAAGATTTTCTATTGGGTTCAGGTTGGAGACTGGCTAGGCCACTCCAGGACCTTGAGATGCTTCTTACGGAGCCACTCCTTAGTTGCCCTGGCTGTGTGTTTCGGGTCGTTGTCATGCTGGAAGACCCAGCCACGACCCATCTTCAATGCTCTTACTGAGAGAAGGAGGTTGTTGGCCAAGATCTCGCGATACATGGCTCCATCCATCCTCCCCTCAATATGGTGCAGTCGTCTTGTCCCCTTTGCAGAAAAGCATTCCCAAAGAATGATGTTTCCACCTCCAAGCTTCATGGTTAGGATGGTGTTTTGGGGTTGTACTCATCCTTCTTTTTCCTCCAAACACGGCGAGTGGAGTTTAGACCAAAAAACTCTATTTTTGTCTCATCAGACCACATGACCTTCTCCCATTCCTCCTCTGGATCATCCAGAGGGTCATTGCAAACATCAGACGGGCCTGGACATGCGCTGGCTTGAGCAGGGGGATCTTGCGTGCGCTGCAGTATTTTAATCCATGACGGCGTAGTGTGTTACTAATGGTTTTCTTTGAGACTGTGGTCCCAGCTCTCTTCAGGTCATTGACCAGGTCCTGCCGTGTAGTCCCACGAGGTGAGATCTTGCATGGAGCCCCAGACTGAGGGTGATTGACCGTCATCTTGAACTTCTTCCATTTTCTAATAATTGCACCAACAGTTGTTGCCTTCTCACCAAGCTGCTTGCCTATTGTCCTGTAGCCCATCCCAGCCTTGTGCAGGTCTACAATTTTATCCCTGATGTCCTTACACAGCTCTCTGGTCTTGGCCATTGTGGAGAGGTTGGAGTCTGTTTGATTGAGTGTGTGGACAGGTGTCTTTTATACAGGTATTGAGTTCAAACAGGTGCAGTTAATACAGGTAATGAGTGGAGAACAGGAGGGCTTCTTAAAGAAAAACAGGTCTGTGAGAGCCGGAATTCTTACTGGTTTGTAGGTGATCAAATACTTATGTCATGCAATAAAATGCAAATTAAATCCTTAAAAGTCGTACAATGTGATTTTCTGGATTTCTGTTTTAGATTCTGTCTCTCACAGTTGAAGTTTACCTATGATAAAAATTACAGACCTCTACATGCTTTGTAAGTAGGAAAACCTGCAAAATCGGCAGTGTGTCAAATAGTTCTCCCCACTGTATACCAGAGCAGATATGAAAACAGTCAGAGAACTTGAAACATCCATTATCTTTTCATTTTGGGGCTGTACTTGAACTGTTATATAGACTGTGAAGAAGTGTTTTGCAACGTTGACATTAGAAGAGAAGAGGTTGAAAATAAGAGGTTAGCAGTGGTACCCCCTTGCCATCATGTCAGAAATCGTATTTGCTAAAAACATCTACAAGCAAACCAACCCACACAGCATACCCACACCACGCTCCACAAACCCAGCCCCAGAGGCTACCCACACTCATTCAACCACACACACGCGCACCCACACCCACACATACACAAACCACACTCCCCGCACTGAAGCCCACAGGCTATGCAGACTCTCTCTCTCTCATTCTCTCTCTCTCTCTATCTGTCTCTGTCTCTCTCTCTCTCTCTCTCTCTCTCTCTCTCTCTCTCTCTCTCTCTCTCTCTCTCTCTCTCTCTCAGCCCACTCCAGTCGTCTCTGATTTCCCCAGATTAACAGAAGAGGAGTCCAGAAAGAGGAGAGGCTGGCCATGAGGCCCTGGTCAATACTGGAACTGCTGGAACCTCTGCAGGAAATATTATCTGATGCCCAATTTATCATGACACAGCTCTCGCTCTCTCTCTCTCTCTCTCTCTCTCGTTCTCTCTCTCTCTCTCTCTCTTTCTCTCTCTCGCTCTCTCTCTGTCTCTACCGCTCCCTTTCTCTCTCTCGCTCTCTCCGTCTATCGACAACAGAGAGAGAGAGAGAGAGAGAGAGAGAGAGAGAGAGAGAGAGAGAGAGAGAGAGAGAGAGAGAGAGAGAGAGAGAGAGAGAGATGGAGAGAGAGACTGCAAGATGGAGAGAGAGTGGTGGAGAGGGCTACTCTTTGGCAATGTTAACATATATTTTCCATGCCAATAAAACCCTTCAATTGAAATTGAAAATACATTTATAGAGTGAGAGAGCGAAGGAGAGAGATGGAGAGAAATAGAAAGCAGGAGAGAGCAAGACATTGAGAGGGTGAGACAAGTGAAGGAGAGATTGAAGGGGAAGCAGGGCATGTTGTGTTGTCAATCAGACAGCAGGTTTCAGCCAAAGCCTCTCTACCGCTGTCTGTATCTCCTGTATATGTATCATTGTATCAGAGTGCAGAAATAGAAACAGAGAGACTAGTGGGTTGCTGCATCTCCTGCCTCTCCTTCCTACCCAGGCTGAGGAACAGCATCATTAGTGCTGTGCTCTACCATGGCCCTGCTTTAGAAGTCATGCAGTGCCGCCTCACTAGAGGAACACCCACGTTAGACGTGCACCATTGATCTCACCTCTCAAACGCTGGCAGGGAGTTTTTTCGTCGTTACCAAATATGATTTCCATCGTGCTCGGATTTGAGTTTGATTGATACATTTTGATCAGGCTATTCTAGTATTTTGAATAGTGCTTTTCAAAGACCCAGACTAACTTTTATTATTTTGATCTAATAAAAACTGTAGCTACCTATGTTTGCATAAGGTAGGAACACCTACTGTATGCAGATGGTCAAAATGATAATCCATTAGACGCCTAGTGCTGAGAGCTGGACCAAAGCTGATATCTAGTTCTAGGCTCCAGTGACCTGTAGCCATTGATTTGAACAAATGAGCCCAGAGTTAATTATATGTATGAGCAGAGTAGCAGTGTAAGGCACACTGGAGATAGACAGCTCACCATCCATCCTGTAAGAGTTATGTCTGGTAGCATCAAGCAGGAGTGGTGCTCTTCATTTGGGCGACAGATAATCAGGGTACTTACTTACCCCATCCTCCCCTCCTCCCCCCTCAGTGACTGCTGCTCTAGCAGCCTGCTCGTCAGTGACTGATCAATAAAAGGAGCTAACGCTAGCCAGTGCTAATGATTGCTTTAATAATGAATCATCTCCAATGGGTCCATCCAGACTCAGAGCACCACACCAGCTATCGTTTAATGGGACAGATTGGGAAATTATTTTGTATCATACTAATGGACAGTGAGTGGGTGTGAGATGGGATGGTGACATCTCAGATCACTGATCACTATAATGGCATCGGTAAGGAGTGGTTCGTTTGCATGAGTTATGATACCAGAAGTATATTTCAACCCCTCCATGTGTGTAGTCAGAACTGTAATGAAACAATCTCATATTTGACAGAGTAAATATTAGTAATAGTTCTAGTTGAGCGAATGCATGATGTCAGGGCATGATGTCACGATCTGACCTCAGTCCCCTCTGATGAGACATAAAGTCCCTGTAACGATCACATTGATTAACAAAGATAAGCAGCCTCCTTTTGTTTGAAGTCCCAGAATTCTACAGAACAATCATGAGCTGGCATCCTATATTGTTGGGAGTGTGAATACAGTACATGTTTTCCTCATCGTATTAACTAGTCAACATGATTGCAGTAGAGATTGGTCCAGTCTGAATATGAACATTTGTTATTTGTTATTTTATTAGGGTCCCCATTAGCTGTTGCAAAAGCAGCAACTACCGTTCCTGGGATCAAGCTGGATGACATGTGGATGACATGCTTGATCAGCCTGCCTGCTGCTTGTGCTATGTAGATACTCAACCTGGTCTCAGAGCGTTTTGGATTATTCTGTACATAAATCCGATATACTCCATTTAGTATGATATGTTACGTTTCGTATGGTATGTAATTCATTTGTGGTTGTCCATCATCCATTTCATATGATACAATTCGTATGATATGGTATGAAAATACAAAATATACAATATGTACTTCCCAGAGTCCTATGTAAAGTAGGGTCAGGGGAAGGGTTAGCTAACATGCTAAGTAGCTAAAAAGTAGTAAGTTGTTGAAAAGTTGCTAAGTAGCTCAAATGCTAAAGTTGTTCGTGATGAGATGCGAACACACAACTTTGGGTTGATACATGTTCGCGTTATACGCC